>NW_010367841.1:154154-190622 GCF_000414095.1 Morus notabilis | reverse complement strand
TGAATTGTCATGAGTTTTTAAAGGAGTAAAGGTCAGGCTGTCAGTTTTTGTAAAGTTTTGTGTTTTTGGGTAATCAGTGGGTTTTTATGTCTTGACATTAATAAATGGTGAGAATGGAATATTAAATATTATTTTAACGTGATTAATGTATTTGATGAGATGTTAAGGCTTTTTAGTAATCTTATTTATGATTTATGACATGAACGGTTCTAGAGGCAAGCACCCGAGGACCTCATTCGTCGCGTCACTGTTGTGAAATTTAAAAAGGTTAAGTAAGGCGCTCATGTAAGTACACTCTCACCTGCAACATGAACTGAAGAATTGAGAAGTATATGATTTTGATGTTTATGATGATGTTATGACGTTTTTAATAATCCTCTTATGATGACGTTTTGAAGAAAAATGTATATATGTATTTTTATGTTTTTGAATGGCATTGTACTTGATGGTGACCAGTGAGCGGTCTTATTGCCATGGTTGGTATGGGATTTGCTACCCTATGCTTTCTGTGGCTAACGCGCTATGATGGTACAACGTCGGGCCCAATATATGATGGATTTTAAAGTTAAAAGATGTTCAAAAATAATTATTCTCATGATGAAGTTTATTGTTGATGAATAAAAATTGTTCATTTAAATTTGTGAGAATTAAGTGTCTTACTAAGCCCTTGCTTATATAAATTATTTCATGTTGCAGACAATCTAAAGGGTAAGATGTAGCCATGGAGAATATTGGAGCGGATGCAAGCTATACGTGATAGAAAAATGGGAGAAACGAAAGTTTTTAGTTTTTACTTTTATTGTTTTGAAACTTCGGTTTATGGTGGTTTTGATTTGAAGAATATTTTAGACTTTATAGATTTTAATAACTAAGTTGAACCGAAGGTTGTTTTATTTTTCTTTGAGGAAGTTCAAAAATTTAAAGATAGTATGTTTAAAAAAAAAATCTAGGCTTTTCTTCAAGTCATTCAAAGTAAAGTATTTCTAGTTACGATTTTCTGCATTTTTTAAGAGGTAAATGTTTGAAAGTTAAGATAACGGTGACGGTCCGTGAAGGGTCGTTACATGAAACCACAAAACTTCTATTGGATTCAATAAAAAGATTGTTGTACAGATGAGATGAGAGAGTGAGAAGAAGAAGAACGAGACAGAAAACGTTTGGGTTTTTTTATTATCTTTTTTTTCGTAATATTATCTTTTTAATATTTAGGATTATATGATTAGAAGGGTATAAGCGTAATTACGTTTTCAATTATTATTAAATAAGTGACACATGACAATTCCGTCACTCATTGTAACAGAATGATAAAACTTGTTAACGGAACAAAGTTCGAGGGGAACAGATTTTTCCTTTTAAAATTTGAAGGATAAAGTGTTAAAAGTGTCATAATTCGGGGGGACTTTTTGAAATTAATCCTTATCAAAACAACAAATAAATCTATATCATATTAGAATATTCAATGACCTTACTGAAAGCCTGGGCTTATTGTGTTTGCGTATTAATTTGTCACTTTTTGTCATTTTTGTCTTCATGTATGAGTGATAATTTGTTAGTTTACTAATTCATTCTAAAAGCTTAAGCTGTTAGGAGGTGAGCCAACATTAGTTTTATACTTTAACACTCACCATCACGTGTAGGCTGGACAATGGGCAATCGTGTGGGTATTAATTAAAAAGCCCAAAATGTGAATATTTAAGTCCGAAATATATTAAAGACCCAACACATGATGACAATTTAAATAGGGATAAAGAATACAATTATAGGGGTTTGAATTTAAGACCTGTCGTTATGATATTATGTTAGTTTACCGATCCATTCTAAAAGCTTAAGTTATTAAGAGGTGGATAAAAAATATTTTTTTACTTTAACAGAATTGACAACTTTGTTAAAATGAATATAAAAATAACCACCCATTTTATATCTAATATTCGTACTAATATGGTTTGGTTTGGGTTAGTGGGCTTCTTCAGGATGAAATGGACTTTTCTAGATCATAATAACCAGTATAATATACTAACATTGTGCAACAATTTGAAAGTAGTCGGTAATTAAACTGATATATAGTAACTTTCCTCGTGTACAATTGGGATTTTTCTTAGCTCATACCTCATATATGATATGTTGTAAAGTTTAATTATCAATTACATTAACCATGGTAACTACTTTATCCCCTATAATTTAAGTCAATGAATTTCCTTGGTTTGTTTTTCCATTGTTCTACTTCTTGCAGTAATAACTTGTCTTTTTCTTCGAATCAAGTTGATAAAATACCAAATATGTCCGCGGTCAAATTCAAGATAATCAAATACGCAGCTCATAATCTTGCAAGATTTGCAATAATATACATATATTTTCCTTCTAATAATTTTCTTTGTTTAATGGAACAACATTTGATATAAATGAAACGGATTTTTAGAGCCCGATTCATAGATTTAAATAAAAACTTTAAAAAGAAAAATAATATTTATGAAAGAAAACATTGAATCAAAAAAGGTCTAAACACTACAAACAAAAAAGGCCATTTGTGACGACATTTTTTGCGACGACATTTGTCGTCGCAAATAATAAAATATTTATGACGACATGTCGTCGCAATTACTCCCCGTTTAAAAAAATAACCATGTCGTCGCAAATAATTTTGGGGCGTAAATTTTAATGGCGCGGAATTTTTCCGCCAACGTAATCCATTTTTTGCGACGACATTTTCCCTTTATTTGCGACGACTTTGTCGTCACAAATAATTTCATATTATTTGCGACGACTTTTTCTCTTTATCATCGCAAATAATCTTTTCAAGATTTCACCAAAAAACTAAACGTGGGAAAAATGATTATTTGCGACGACATTTTCCATTTATTTGCGACGACAAAGTCGTCGCAAATAATTTCATATTATTTGCGACGACATTTTCTCTTTGTCGTCGCAAATAATCTTTTCAAGATTTCACCAAAAAACTAAACGCGGGAAAAATGATTATTTGTGATGACATTTTCCATTTATTTGCGACGACAAAGTCGTCGCAAATAATTTCATATTATTTGCGACGACATTTTCTCTTTGTCGTCGCAAATAATCTTTTCAAGATTTCACCAAAACCAAGCACGGGAATTAATGATTATTTGCGACGATATTTTCAAACTTATTTGATCTAATATATCCTATCTTCTTCCTCTTCATTTTCTCCTGCCACTTTCTATCTCTCTCCTGCTAAGTCTCTCTCTCTCTACCTCTTCTTCCCCTCGCCGCCGCCGTTGCCCGTCGCCACCGGCCCTGCGCACGGGGGCTCGGGCACGCGCGGGGGCATGGGGGAGGGGGGAACCGGCGCCCGCGCGGGGGGCATTTTTTAAAAATTAAAAAAAAAAATTTCAGTTTTTTGCGACGACTTTTTTAGACTTGTCTTTGCTAAAAAATAAGATTATTTGCGACGACAATTTGAAATGTCATCGCAAAAAATGATCATATGACAAGAATTTTACAACGACGTATTAGCGACGCCTGTCGTCGCAAATACAGAGTGTCGTCACAAATACATTTGCGACGACACTATGTCGTCACAAAAAACGTTTTTGCGACCAATTTTTTGCGCCGACAAATTTGCGACGACTTGTCGTCACAAAAAACTTTATTTGCGACGACATTCGGGTTTTTGTGACGACTTTTTGTCGTCGCAAAAACCCCTTTTTCTTGTAGTGAAATTGAGATTCAAATACGCAAAACAAACAACACATTAAAAGGGATCAAAAGACGGAAGATTACTAAAGGTATGATGTCGGAAGTGCGACCAATATACATGGTTTAAGGTTCAGCTAGGTATAATTAAAAATGAATTGGAATACTTAATTCCAAGTTGTAATTAATTTTGGATACAAACTTTTGAAGCCACTTTGTACCTCGCTTTATTTTTCCATTGTTCTTGCACTAATCAACCATTTGATCACTTGTCTTTTCCTCGAATTGAGTTAATAAGATTCCTACTATTTGCATGGTCAAAGCATTCAAGTTAATCAAATTGACAGCTCATAATCTTGCAAAATGAGTTTGTAATAGTATTATATATTTTCCATCTTATAATAGTTTTGGTGGAAAAGATTGGTTATAATAAATTGAACTTTTAGTTCCGTTAGTTTGAACAGAAATTTTAGTTTTTGTAAAGATAAATATTGTAACAAAAAAAATTAAATGAGAGTTCTTCAAACGTGCGAAAATAAACACCACAGATATACAAAGACAAAATGATTAAAATATGGCAGCTTATTAATACTATAAAGTCAAAAGTATGATAATAGTTTAGGATTAAGCTGCGTATAATTAAAAATGAATTGGAATATTTAATTCCAAGTTGTAATTAATTTTGAATATAATGAAGCCATGATCACATTACGTCTCAGCCAGTTGACCATTCACACTCGTACATATCATCTTGACATAGTTTTGATTATATCATATATTACGGGTTTGAAATGAAAATTCAATACAATCGAATTGGAAGTCCTATAAATTGGTTATTGGAGAGTGCTCAATTTAAGAAAAGTGTAAGTTGCTTAAGGGTTTTGTATAGTTTAAATCATAATTTTTAATTATGTTATAGTGTTTTTCTTTCAAAAAAATTTAAATTTTAAAAGTCAAAATCATAAATTATGATTTGAATTCATGAACCAAAACGGTTACAAAAATAGACCTTTCATTTTTTTTTTTTTAAAGTGAGAAAAAAGGGGATTATGAGTTTTTACGGGACCAATCATTGGTAGGGAAAATTTTGAATTTTAAATTTTAAAATTTTACTTTTCATGTGTCACAGTATGGGAGATGTGATGATAAGTTCAAAAATGACTGCTTCAAACGTCCGTTAATAACTAGGAGTCCGATCGATGTTGAAAGATGTTGCCAAATATAGAACCGGCGGGGATTATGAGTTTTTACGGGACCAATCATTGGTAGGGAAAATTTTGAATTTTAAATTTTAAAATTTTACTTTTCATGTGTCACAGTATGGGAGACGTGATGATAAGTTCAAAAATGACTACTTCAAACGTCCGTTAATAACCAGGAGTCCGATCGATGTTGAAAGATGTTGCCAAACATAGAACCGGCGTCCAAAGAGCGACCTTAAAACTCTCTTTTTCTTATAGTTACACAAGTATGGTCAATAATTGTAATCCTTTAACATATTATTACCGATTTTGATCACTTTATGGGAAAATGATGCATCGACTTTGATCATTTTGAGAGAACTATTCAAGATCAAGTAGCTCCTTCATTATAATATAGAAATCAGCTTCTACAATGTTGGCCTTCTTTAAAGTGAAATTGACCATCATGGTTTAAGTGCTTTTCTAGAAGTCTTGTTCCAATTTCCGTTAATCTTTGTTTCGTTTTCTTAATATGTCCTTAATTAGTGTGTTTATGTTTAGAAGTTTTGTTAAGGCTTCTTACAAGTCTTATCTGTTTAGTTCTCTATTAATCTCTGTTTAGTTTTCTTAAAGGTCTTTTATTAGTGTTTTTAGAAGTCTTCTTTTAGATTTCTTGAAAGTCTGATTTGTTTAGTTTTTCCATTAATCTTTATTAGTTTTCTTAATCTTTGATTAGTATTTATAGAAGTCTATTTTTTTATTTTGTTTAAGAATATTTGTTTAGGTTTTTAGATGTCTTGTTTAATTTTAAAACAAGTGTTTGTTTATTTTTTCTTGATAGTAGTCTTTAAAAAAAAAAAAAAAATTTGCTTGGTTGGCATTGAAGGGAAATGTTACTCATTGTTTTAAATCCATCCAATTAACTTCTTAATTAATTTCTCACAAAATCTTTCTTGTTTTCTCTCTTCTTTTTTATTTATTTCTTTTCACAACCAGAGGAAATCGATTTATAGATGTATATACACATATATATATATATATATATATATTGCTATAATTTTGACTACGATTACAAAAGGAAAAAAAAAAGGACTACTTGAAAGAAAGTTCGGAAAGGTTTATGATCCTTTTTTTTTTGGAAAATAGTAAAAAATAGGTCAATATGAAAAGTTTAAGAAAGTATATAGACCAATTTTTAGTTATAGAAATTAAGAGACCATAACTTGTCAAGTTATGGTTCATAACCAGATAAGTTATAGACAAACTTGTCAAGTTATGATTCATAGCCAGACAAGTTATGGACAATTATGGACAATAACTTGTCAAGTTATGGTTCATAATCAGACAAGTTATAGACGAAAACAATAATTTGGCCTATTTATTAACTTATGTAAACTATTGGCCTATTAACTTTAATTCATCTCAAGTCTTGGCCAATTTTCCTCTTTCTCCCTTTTTTTTTCTCTCTATTACCTAGAGTGAAGAATGTTTGGCTTAATTATATTTTTTTTTTCCTCGTGTACAATTCGGATATTTCTTAGCTCATAATATGTTGTAAAGTCATGAATCAATTACTATCATATCGCCTTAATTAAGGGAGTCAACTTTGCATATTGCTTTGTTTTTTCATTTTCTCTTACAAATAAATTGTCTTTTTCTCGATCTAAGCCTTTAATGAAGCTCATAATCTTGCAAAATGCGTCTACAATACTAGTTTGGATATGATGGATTGAGTTCATATGTCATATTTTTGTGTTTCTTATCGTGTTCCCCTAATAAAATCCTGACACGTTAGTTAATTTCAAAACTATTTAGTTAACATAATATAAAACTTTAATTAATGTGACATTTTTATTGATATAATATGATATTATTAGAGAGATGTGAAAGAACACATGAAAAAGAAGACACAAGAATTAATTTCATGGTAGGCAAAAAGTCTTGGCACCAAGCAATTTTCGTTTGTCGTCAAATTTTTTTGCTATACTGATTTGCTATCAATTTTTTTTTTTGGTATCCAAAAAATTTGGCACCAATCCATTTTCTGTTTCATAACTTATATCGAGTTTATGTTTTCAATAATATGGATCATACATTTCATGTAGAGCATTATCTTGCAGATTAATTACTTTTTTTGTGCTATATTCTTTAAATAACAAATAAAATATTAATCACTATTTTATAATCTGCTAAAATTATTACTCTCTCAATGCAGCTCTCTATATCTTTTAAGTTATTAATAGAGTAGGGAGATTAATTAATTTCTTTTTTTACTTAAAATTATAACTTATTTGTCTACATTATAAAATTGTTGTCCTGATAGATAATGAATATGATAGTCAAATTCTATAGTTTTAAAAGCACAATTGTGTTGTGATCGGACTTTTATGTTTGTATCATTTCTTTCCTTCTTTTTTAACAGATTTAAATAATTCAGACAAAAAAAAAAGTTATATTTCATCCGGAAACCAAACCTACAAAAGAGAGGAAATTTTGAAATCAATTAAAACGAATAACATAATTTATCAAAAAAAAAAAGAATTGACGAAGGAAAATATCATCTTACAGTGGGTCCCTAAACGCAGAACAAACAGAGAGAATGTCGTACCCCTTTCAAACTCCTTAGAAAATAAAATATTCTGTCCAAACGAACGACTAATAACTCAATTATCTTCCAAAAACAAACGATAAAACTTTCTATTTTGTTTTGCGAAAAAACGACAACAATTTCCCTCTCAATAACTCTATGAAACGACGACACATTATTAAAGTCACCGGGCCTCAATTCACGTTTGCTCAGCTGCTGCACGACTTGCTTATTACCAAGGATTTGATGGGACCCACTGCCGATCAACCGTACCACACCATCGGATTCGGCACCACAGATAAACAAAAATGACTTGACTCGTGGTAGTTTTTTCAACAATTGATTACTAATTAGGAGAAGGATGCATTTATTGATACTTTTTTCTACTTTTCACAAATATATTTTTAAATTAATTCTCATTTTATTTGTTACACTTTTTTAAAATTTTAAAAATTCTCTACAATAAAATTATTCACATTTTATTTTTTACACATACATTCTTACACTCCTCTCATTATTCCCAAAAAATCTCTACAACTAAATTGTAATTTTTATTTCTTTTTTTTTCACCCACTAATCTTCCCCTTTTTTTTAAAACAATCTCTTTTTTTTATGAGGTTTGTTTTCTCTCATGTTTCTTCTTCTTCTTCTTTTCCTTAAAAATCCAATGATTCTTACAATAATTTTTTTATTAGGATTAATTTCACATATGGTTCTTGAGATTTACACTCAACTTCACTTTAGTCCATGACTTTTCAAACGTCACATAAATGGTCCGTAGATTTTATTTTGTTTCAGTTTCGATCATTTCATCAGCTAGGCGTTAAAATTTAATAGAATCTATATAAATTAGAGTCCAAAATTAGAAACAACTAAAATATTGGGTCTATCTAGGAAAATTAATTTTTAATTTTTAATTTTTTGTATCGTTTTAGTCTTTAAACTTTATATTTTTTTCAATTTTAGTCTATAATTTATACAGATTTCGTCAAATATTTAACACCAAACTAACAGAATGACCAAAATTAAAACAGAATAAAACCTCGTAAACTAATTATGCGGCATATAAAAAGTTGAGTATTAAATTAGAATTGAGGCTAAACCTCAAAGACCATTTGTGAGATTAACTCTTAAGATTAATTACAAAAATTCTCCTAAATTATGACTCGTGTAATGCTTATACCTTAAATTTTAAAACATAGCATTTATTTTTCTCTAACTTTAAAACTTCAACAAATTTGATCATTCCATTAGTTTTGTAAACAGAATTGTCACATCACGTGAAGACCACTAATAAACGACATTTTCATAAAACATAAATGAAATACATCAAAAGAATTACAAATATATATTCTTCATAAAAAAAACATTGAAGATTCTCTTCCCGTAAAAAATAAAAAAATAAAAAATAAAAAATAAAACGAACGAACACAAACCCACACACAATCCACAGCCAAAAGTCAATCTTATATGTTAACAACAACCCAGAAATATTTAGTTAAGAAGAAAAAGAATAATAACATTGAATAGCCAAGCAAACCCATTACAATATCCCCATTTTTTTGAAGCACAACTTAAGTCAAGATAGTATTGGTTTTTACTCTGATCCATGTCATTAGTTTCTTGGGTTTGTAGCTGTTACTCATTGTTGGGCCTTTGGTGGAATGAAATTTCACTTTAGCGAAAAATAAAAGTCACATATAAGAACAATACGAGATCACATATCAGAGTAACATATCCCTGTTAGAGCATAAACCCATAACCCATTATCCATTGAGTCATAGATCTCAACTTCCTCAAAAAATTCCCAAAATTCACTGAAAATAGACAAGATTCAGTCAGAGAGTAGCGTCTGTGGACAGTGTGAGCAAAGACCAGCGCTGAAAGCAGCATCTTTGTTATAACTATTGAGTAGAACTCATCCTTAAAAACTAGCTTGTAGGGAGAGGGTGTCCAAGTGGTTATAAACCCACATGCTAAGCTCATACTTAGCAATGTGGAACTCAACCAGGATCCTAACATACCACCACGCTTCCGACACCGACGTCCACGACGGCCCACTCTGGATGGCCCACTCTGGCCTTTCCAGGTCGTCCCTCCACTGGTCGCCCCTCCCTAGGTCGTCCCTTCCGCAACGTGGGCCTGAGGAGGAGCATGCTCTGATACCAATTGTTATAACCCTTGGGTAGAACTCATCCTCAAAAACTAGCTTTTGGGGATGAGTTCTACCCAAGGGTTATAACAATCTTCAATGGCGGATCGCTGCCTGAAATGAAGAGCCACTCAAGATCACATCCCTTTTTCTGTGAATTGCAATATAGATATTTTTTTTTTAGAACTCAATGTGTCTATGAATTTAAATTCGAATTTGATTTTAATCCTTTAATTTTTGCTACTAAAATTTAGGTCTTTTTTAATTCATGACTTAAATTATTTATTATAATATTTTTTTAATAAAAATTTAAATTTAATTTTTTTCATTATAATAATTTTTTTCACATATATAATTTAAATCATGAATTAAATTACGTAAATAAATTATTTAAATGCGTTTAGTTATCTTAATAAAATAATAATAATAATAGAAATGATAAAGGGAAATGAATGAAATGGAAAAGAAAAAGAGTATTGGTGTGTTTAGTTGGAATTTTACATATACAATACAATGGAACACGATATATTCTATTTGGACAAAAATACCCTTGTTTTTTATGAATAATTGTTCAGAAAATACACACAAACATGAGCAACAAAGACTAAGGGATTGTTCTTTTGGAGTGTAATTTGAGTGTAGTTTTTGAATTGAATTTGAGTTATAACTTGAGTTAAAATTAGAACTTGAATAAAGTTGAGTAAAATTGAATAAAGTTAAAACTTAAAAGAACGTAAACTTAAATAAAATTGAAACTTAAGTTATCTTTTTTTGAATTGTTTTAGACAAAGAACATGCCCTAAAGAGAACACTTTTCAAATGGAGAATGCCTAATTGATAAATGCTTCACGATGCCATCGAGGATTTTCTTTTCCTTTCAAAGTCTGGACTTTTTCAGATTTCATCTCTTTTTTTAGAGACCTTTTTTCACATATTGATGGAGATGGTGGGATTTTGCTGTAGTGCATCACGATTCACACGGCATCCATCAATCAGATCAAAATAATTGATTTCTACAAAAACCCATTAACCAGATACATAGAAAATACAGAAACCCATAATTCAGATCACATAGAAAATCTACTTTTCTTCACTTTTCAATTTCCCTTTAAAACCGTAGATGGAGATGGGCAATGGGGGAGTGGCGGGTCTGGGCGAGGATGGGTTTCTGCAAATCTGGGTGATGAAGGCCTAGGAGAGGCTCTTGGCGAATCTGCCGGACGCGATGAGGGCGGAGGAGGAGGACAGTTGAAGAGGTAGTGGTGTTCCATAAATCAAAAGATGAAATGGTGAAGGCGGTGGCGGCGAAGGTGGCTGCCGGTGACGTGGCGGCGAAGATGGAGGACAAAGGAAGTGGCGGACATGGTGGTGTTGAAGGTCTTGGAGGTTGTGCAAGGGAGAGTAGTCGGAAATAGGAGAGATGTTGGAAAAATATGACGGCGCTTGTGGAAAAATAAACAAATATTAGATTGGAATTGTGATTCCTTAATGCGCAATTTACGATAATTCACTCTCTCGCAATTTACTATTTAAACTTTTAATTAATATATTTTGTTTTGTAGTGAGTTTTTTTTTTTAGTGAGTTTTTTTTTTTTTTTTTAAGAGCCTTCGTATCTTTCATTTTACAGAAATGTATCCCATCATGTATCAAAATTCATTACAAACCCGTAATATTAAAAAATTACAACCAAGTGATATTTTATTTACTAGTTTAGATACGTGTGATATATGTATCTATAATTATAATTGAAATTTTTATAACATAAAACACACATAACAACATGGAGAAAAAAAAAACCCAGAAATTCAAAAAGAATATATAAATATATAGTAGTCTAAAGGAAAAGCTTCTATGATTAGATACATGAAACATTCTAAATTATAAAATAATAGAATATACAAATTAAAGAGTTGAAACTTAAAATATATATATATATATATATCTAAAACTCGATGTTTTGTACTGCCATGAAATGGAAAATAGCACCTAAAACTCACTATTTTACACTTATCATGTAATGAGTAGTAGCATCTAAAACTCTCTATTTTGGACTACCATAGAATGAATAATAACAATATTAATAAAAAAACAATAAGGAGTTAAAACTTTAAAAGGAAAGGAAAACAATTAAAGCACCTAAAACACGCTATTTTAGACTATCATGTAATGATCAATAGGTACACATAACAAAATGAGAAAAAAAAAAAAAAAAGAGTTGAACTTAAAATGGAAAGATAAAAAAAATAAAAATAAAAAAACAACTAAAGCATGCGCCTGTAACTCACCCTTTTGGACTACTACTCTTTACCATGAGTGTGGCCAAACCAAACCTTAAGCCAACTAATATTGGGCACTGTGTGTGCTTGTGGCATGCCATGTGCCCCGCACGCGGATCAGAGGCACATGAACTAACTTTCTCGTCGTAAACCCTGCGCAATATTGGCCCCGCATGACCGATATTGTCTGTCCACAAGAAATCTTGACTACAGGCATTCACGTACCGGGAATGGTGGAGAGCCGTACACTCCCTCGTGTGTTTTATCAAAATAACAAAAACACTTCCTTAACAAAAAATAATTACGTCAACATATAAAATTATAGAGACACGCTTTGTATTAGTTGACCTGAATTCGACCGTCAAAATTGTGCTAAAATGCCAAAAATGCCCATCTATGCGTTAGAAAATATTTCTAACAATTGTGGTGCCGAAATGTAATCTTGTTAAGAAGTCTTTGTTTTTGTTTTTCATCAATCTTTGTTTTGTTAATTCTTTAATTAGGGTGCGTTTTTTTTAAAGGTTCAGCATGGTTCAAATCATAGTTTTTGGTTTTGGTACAATCTTTTTCTTTCATAAAAAAATTAAATTTCAAACATCATAATCATGAACCACGGTTTGAACCTATAAACTAAACAAACTCTTAGTATTTTTAAAAGTCTTTTTTCAGTTCACTAGCAAAAAAAAAAATCTTTGTCCAGTTTCTCCATTAATCTTTGTTCAGTTTTCTTTTATTAGTGTTATTAGAAGTCTTTTTTCAGTTCACTAGCCAAAAAAAAAAAAAAAAGTCTTTATCCAGTTTCTCCATTAATCTTTGTTCAGTTTTCTTATAAGTCTTTTATTCGTGTCATTAGAAGTCTATTTATTTCAATTAGTTTTAAAATCTGCTATTTATTTAATTTAATTATAAAAATCTGCAATTTACTATATTCTCCCTGATGTTTATTTAGTTTTCTCAGTCTTTGATTAGTGTTTTTAATTAGAAGTCTATTTGTTTGTTTTGTTTCATAAGCCTTAATTTGTTTAGGTTTTTTTAGAAGTCTTGTTTAGTTTTTCCACAAAGTCTTTGTTTATTTGTCTTATCATAATTAGTCTTTATTTATTTGTTGTTGGTATGCATTGACGGGAAATATTACTCATTGTTTTCAATGTAATAAATAAATAAATGAGAAACAAAAGTTAATATTATAGTTGTGTTTGATGTTTAATGTAATGAAAAGATAAATAAAAGCCGTGTTTGTGTTTATAATTGCAATCTGTGTTTTTTCTAAGAAACTGCGCGTCCTTTTTACGTAGTTTTGGCTTGTGCATCCTCAACTTGGCCTTTGACTCCATACAAGAATTTCGCTTCAACAACATTAATTCCAAGTCTTTCAATCGCAAATGAAAGCGCAGCGTCAGCCATCTTTTGATCTCCAAGAAAATCGATTAAACTCTGTTTTAAGTTGATTTCTTGAGACCTGTGTGGATCTCTGCTTGACTTTGAAGGATATATATATGCCAATATTGATACAATTAGATGTAAACTTTAGATCTATAATATCTAAAGATCTTAGAACATTATGATTTTTACAAAATTATAATTAAAAGCGTACCTTGACTCATTAATTTGATTTGAAGAATATCACTTCTACAGAAAAATTTGAAGGAGAAGTAGAATCTAAAGTTTTTCTCTCTAGACCTTCTGTAATTTTTAATGTATTTTTTTCTGATGGAGAGAAGATATACAATTATTAGGTAGAGAGAGGACTAGACTCTTATTTTATAAACCATGAATTAGTACATTCCATCAAAGTATACATCCTTTCATAAGATTTGTAACCTCTCATAATTACTAAGATTTTAGTATTAAGATAATTATTAAACCATTAAATAAATAATATTAATGGGCTTTTATTTTATTACGTAGGCCACATAATTCTTACATAGGATAATAGATATATTTTCTTTTGTGCAAATGGCTTTAAATTATTTTGCATGTTGTCATTGATTTATATATGGTCCCGTTTATTTCACTAATTCGAGTTTTACTACAGTAAAAAGCTTTCAGAAACAGTCGCATCTAACTTTTTTACCACAGTAAAAAACTCTCACATAACATCACATCTCAACTCGAATCAGCGAACTAAACAGCCCTAATAATTATTTTTACTAAGTGACCTCAAATAGAGCGGTAGCTCAAAGTCAACAATGGCGGGTGATGACTTTGTCGATCGTATTATTTTATTTTATTTAAAGAGTTGCGGTTTTGTGTAATTTTATAGATCATAATAACCAGTATAATATATTAAGGTTTCGTTTATTTCGCCAATTCGAGTTTAGAATTCGAATTTTGTTACAGTAAAATGCTCTTAAAAATAGTCACGTTTAATTTTTTTGCTACAGTAAAAAGCTCTCACATAACGTCACATCTCAACTCAAATCGACGAACTAAACGGGCTCGTAACATTGTGCAACAATTTGAAAGTAGTCGGTAATTAAGCTGACTTCCAATATATATAGTAACTTTCCTCGTGTACAATTGGGATTTTTCTTAGCTCATAGCCTCATATATAATATGTTGTAAAGTTTAATTATCAATTACATTAACCATGGTAACTACTTTATCCCCTATAATTTAAGTGAATCAATTTCCTTGCTTTGTTTTTCCATTGTTCTACTTCTTGCACTAATAACTTGTCTTTTTCTTCGAATCAAGTTGATAAAATACCAAATATGTCCACGGTCAAATTTAAGATAATCAAATACGCAGCTCATAATCTTGCAAAATTTGCAATATTTTACATATATTTTCCTTCTAATAATTTTCTTTGTTTAATGGAACAACATTCGACCTAAATGAAACGGTTTTTAGAGCCCAATATACATGGTTTAAGGTTCAGCTAGGTATAATTAAAAATGAATTGGAATATTTAATTCCAAGTTGTAATTAATTTTGGATACAAACTTTTGAAGCCACCTTGTACCTTGCTTTCTTTTTCCATTGTTCTTGCACTAATCAACCAATTTGTTAGTTATAAGGGTTTGAATTTAAGACCTGCCGTTATGATATTATGTTAGTTTACCGATCCATTCTAAAAGCTTAAGTTGTTAAGAGGTGGGTAAAAAATATTTTTTTACTTTAACAGAATTGACAACTTGGTTAAAATGACTATAGAAATAACCACCCATTTTATATCTAATATTCGTACTAAATGGTCAGAATTGAGAAGATTTCATCCGTTTGTGCTTCCTTTCTAACCATTACATTGGTGGAAGTGGCAGTGGTATTGACGTGGAATTTTATCGTAAATCAGATGCAAAATTAGCGTGATGGTCAAGAGAAGTCATTTACTTCATGTGGAGAGTTAGATCCCGTTCATTTTACCGATTCGTGTTTAAAATTCGAGTTTTACTATAATAAAAAACTCTCAAAAACAGTAACATCTAACTTTTTGTTACAGTAAAAAGTTCTCACATAAAGTCATATCTCAACTCGAATTAAAAATTTGAATCGGCGAACTAAACGGGGCCTTAATTATTGTGAAGCATTATGCGGAATTGAATATAGTAATTACCGAGAACAGTGAAATAGCGATAAAAGATGTTTCGCAACCCAGATGCTGGGGGTTATGGTTTTTCCACTTCGGATGGCGAAAAGTTTAGGTTTATAATGTCCATTTATAAGGATGTGATCATCATCATCATCATTTGATGTTTAAGTTCGTGTTCACATTGTTGGTATGGACGATTTTGATATAGTTTTAGAACGACTGCTTGCACGAGGTGACGAGTGCAAGTACCCCGAAATAAAGGTCGTATTGTGTTTGATTATCCATGTAATCATAGAGAAATAAAAGTTGTGTGTTTGTGTAATTTTTTTAATTTATTTTTTAAAAGTGTGATGTTCAATGTAATGAATACGATAAAAAAAAAATAAAAAAATAAAAAGAAGTTGTGTTTGTGTATTTGTCACTTTTTGTCAAAATGAAAAGAAAAATAAACCAAACAAACCCATTTTATATCGTGATATTCAATAATCCTATTTATACGGTCTAGGTTTGTTGACTTCTTCAAATTGAAATGGACTTTTAGTACAACGAAAAAATTTAAGATAAAATTCCGTACCCAAAAAGATTTAAATTGGGGTTTAAACTCGCCAAACAAACAAAACAAATGTACATGGACAAAGTGATCACAATTTGGTAGATTATTAATGCTATAAAGTCAGTAGTACAACCATGGATTAGGGTTAAGCCTGATATAATTAAAAAAATGAATTGAAGTATTAAAGTATTTTATTTCAAGTTGTAATTAACTTTAAAAATAAAACCTGAAGCCATTTCACATTATATATTGGGCAGTTGGCCGTCCACTCGTGTATGTCATTCATGCATAGTTTTGATTATCATATTATGGATTAAAAATTAAGATTAAGGCGACGTTTGGTTCATGAGTTTAAAATTATAGTTCTTTATTTTAATTTTTAAAATTAAAATTTTTTGTGAGAGAAAAACACTAGTGAATCAAGAATTATAATCTTAAACCATGCCAGAACTCGCAAAACAAATAGATTATAAATGAAAGTTCTTGACGCGTTTGGATATTAAGTTTGAAATTTAAAAATTTAGGTGCAAAATAAAGAACTAGGGAAAAATAATAAACTTTTTAATAATTTTAATGGAACCAATTAGGGTCCATTAATGAATATGAGAAATAAAAGTCGTGTTTGCGCTTAAATTATTTTTGTGTGTGCATATGAGTAATTAATTGACAACTTTGTGAAAAGGATTAATTTCAAAAATTTCCCCAGAATTATGACACTTGTAACACTTTACCTCTCGAATTTTAAAAAGTAACATTTGTTCCCTCTGAACTTTATTCTGTTAACAAGTTTTATCATTCTGTTACAATGAGTGACGGAAATCGCTACATGTCAAGTACATGACTCATTTCAGAAGGGTATTATCGTAAGGAGATCATATGAGAGCAATAAGAGTAAACGTTTCTCACACTTTTCTACAATTTTTCCCCTTTCTTTGTAAGGCTTAACAAGCACCTGAGAATCACAAATAAAATGTGGGTTTCCTTTAGCCAAGATTAGCTTTAGTCTCTCGATACACAAAGGTAACAAACCCAAACATCCACTTTTGCTTATATGGGATTTTCACATCTTAAACAGGTCCATAGATGCTTTAACCCAGACTTAACATTCTCGGACGACCCGAAATACGTACTTGTCGGAGATAATATTTCTTCGACGAGATTTTCACTTATAGAATTGTATTAAAAAAACCCAAAACTATTGCTGATGTTATTGTTCAAAACACTGGTGTAAGAAAGTAGAGGACTTGGAAATGAGTTGGGCCTAGAAATGGGGTTGAAAGGAGAAGAAGACAATGATGATGATAATGATGATTTAGGGAGAATAGCAAAGTGAGTTTTTCAATAAAAATGGGGAATTATAAGATCAATTGTAAGCTTAAACTATAAAACTTCCATTGGATTCAATAAAAAGATTGTTGTACAGATGAGATGAGAGAGTGAGAAGAAGAAGAAAGAGAGAAAACGTTTGGGTTTTTTTATTATCTTTTTTTTGGTAATATTATCTTTTTAATATTTAGGATTATCTGATTATGAGGGTATAAGCGTAATTACGCTTTCAATTCTCACTAAATAAGTGACATATGACAATTTCGTCACTCATTGTAACAGAAGGATAAAACTTGTTAACGGAACAAAATTCAGGAAGAACGGGTGTTACTTTTTAAAATTCAAGAGATAAAGTGTTAAAATGGTCATAATTCAGAATGAAGTTTTGAAATTAATCCTTATCAAAATAACAAATAAATCCATATCATATTAGAATATTCAATTACCCTACTGCCTGGGCTTATTGTGTTTGTGTATTATTTGTCACTTTTTGTCATTTTTGTCTTCATTATGAGTGATAATTTGTTAGTTTATCAATATATCTCAAAAGCTTAAGCTGTTAGGAAGTGAACTAACAATAGTTTTATACTTTAACACTCATCCTCACGTGTGGGCTGGATAATGAGTAATCGTGTGGGTAAATTAATTAGAAAGCTAAACACGTAAATATTAAAGCCTGAAATATATTAAAGACCTAACACAAGATGACAATTTAAATAAAAAAATAGAGATAAAGAGTGTAATTACGAAGGTTTAAACTTAAAATCTCTTATTCTGATATCATATTAATTTACCAATTCATTCTAAAAGATTAAATTATTAGGAGATGAGAACAATAATTTTATACGTTAAAACTTTGTAATATAAAAATAACTACCCATTTTATATCTAATAAATGTGGATGGGTTAGTTGACTTCTTCAGAATGAAATGGACTTTTAGTACACCGAAATGGACTTTTAGGATTAAGCTGGGTATAAATAAAAATGAGTTGGAATATTTTATTCCAAGTTGTAATTAATTTTGAATATAAAATTGAAGCCATTCTCACATCACATCTTGGCCAGTGGATGGAATATGTCACTCTGACATTGATTTGATTATATTATATTACGGATTTGAAGTGAAAATTCAATACAATGAGATTGAAAGTCCTATAAATTGGTTGGCTCGATCTTCTTTAAAAGAGCGTAGCCGGTGGTTTCATTTTTGGTTGAGTATTAGAGAATTCATTCGTTTGTGATATATATTTTTCAGAAAATTAATTAATATTCATCATGCCTTGGACTCTCGAAATAGAAAACATGACTGGGTTCCCCGTCACATTTATTGATCATAATGTTTCAGAAGCTGGAAAAGTCATTGATCCTCATCGTTTACTTAGTTACAACTATGTCATTGGTGGAAGCGACAATGGTATGGAAGTGATATTTCATCGTGCAGCAGATGTAAAAATGGCAGTCATGATTGTGGATGAAGATTGGCGTTTAAAGTTTAGTTCTGCTGTTGTTCGTGCTGGTCAAGGTAAGTTGTTTACTCCATGCAAAGAGTTAAAGATAGTGAAGCATTTTGCGGAATTGAATATAATATGTGACGAGATGGGTGGCCTCATTATAAAAGATGTTTCCAAAGCAAATATTCTGGGGCAAACCAATGGTCTATCTACTTTGGATGGCCATACTCTTGACTTTTATAATATCATCGATTCTTATAATGGAGGTCCACCAACATCAGGAGGAGGTTTCGATCGTATTAGTACTAGTAATTTTGGTTTTGGTTTGGATGGTTAATGACTCCTTGCACAAGGTGACGCGGATTCATAAATCGAAAAATGGTGTTGAAGAAAAGACCGAAGATCGATGCTATAAATCGAAAAATGGTTTAGTACGCGGATTCAAATGAAATTAGAAAAATAAAATTTGTGTTTAATCATCATTGTGATGCTATAAACCTAAAACTTATGTCCTGTGATGTTTTCTTTTTCTTTTGCTTTTTTTTTTTTTTGTTCTGTGGGGGAACTATGATGTTTTTTTTTTTCCTTGGGTAAAACCACGATCTTCAATGTAATGAATATGAGAAATAAAAGTTGTGTTTGCGCCAATTGTGTTATTTTTGTCTGTGCATATGAAAGATGAATTGATAGCTTTGTGAAAATGAATATAAAATTAAACAAAGAAACCCAAAACTTGCGCTTGTCGGAGAGAATAAAGATTTTCACTTATAAAATTGTATAAAAAAAAGAATATGAGAAATAAAAGTTGTGTTTGCGCTAATTGTGTTATTTTTGTCTGTGCGTATGAAAAATGAATTGACAGCTTTGTGAAAATAAATATAAAAATAAATAAAGAAATCCGAAACTTGCGCTTGTCGGAGAGAGTAAAGATTATCACTTATAGAATTGTATAAAAAAAAAAAGAATATGAGAAATAAAAGTTGTGTTTGCGCTAATTGTGTTATTTTTGTCTGTGCGTATGAAAGATGAATTGACAGCTTTGTAAACAAAGAAACTCAAAACTTGCGCTTGTCGGAAAGAATAAAGATTTTCACTTATAGAATTGTATAAAAAAAAGAATATGAGAAATAAAAGTTGTGTTTGCGCTAATTGTGTTATTTTTGTCTATGCGTATGAAAGATGAATAGCTTTGTGAAAATGAATATAAAAATAAACAAAGAAACCTGAAACTTGCGCTTGTCGGAGAGAATAAAGATTTTCACTTATAGAATTGTATTAAAAAAAAAAAAGAACTCAAAACTGTTGTTGATGTTATTGTTCAAAACACTGACGTAAGAAAGTGGAGGACTTGGAAATGAGTTGGGTCTGAAAATGGGGTTGAGAGGAGAAGAGGAAAATGATGATGATAATGATGATTTAGGGAGAATAGCTAAGTGAGTTTCTCAATAAAAATAAGGAATTATTATAAGATCAATTGTAAGCTGAAACCACAAAACTTTTATTGGATTCAATAAAAAGATTGTTGTACAGATGAGATGAGAGAGTGAGAAGAAGAAGAACGAGACAGAAAACGTTTGGGTTTTTTTATTATCTTTTTTTTTCGTAATATTATCATTTTAATATTTAGGATTATATGATTAGAATGGTATAAGCGTAATTACGTTTTCAATTATTATTAAATAAGTGACACATGGCAATTCCGTCACTCATTGTAACAGAATGATAAAACTTGTTAACGGAACAAAGTTTGGGGGGAACGGATTTTTCTTTTTAAAATTTGAGAGACAAAGTGTTAAAAATGTCATAATTCGGGGGAAATTTTTGAAATTAATCCTTATCAAAACAACAAATAAATCTATATCATATTAGAATATTCAATGACCTTACTGAAAGCCTGGGCTTATTGTGTTTGCGTATTAATTTGTCACTTTTTGTCTTCATGTGTGAGTGATAATTTGTTAGTATACTAATTTATTCTAAAAGCTTAAGCTGTTAGCAAGTGAGTCAACAATAGTTTTATACTTTAATACTCACCATCACGTGTGGGTTGGACAATGAGCAATCGTGTGGGTAAATTAATTAAAAAGCCCAACACGTAAATATTTAAGCTCAAAATATATTAAAGACCCAAAACATGATGACAATTTAAATAGGGATAAAGAATACAATTACAGGGGTTTGAATTTAAGACCTGCCGTTCTGATATTATATTAGTTTATCGATCCATTTTAAAAACTTAAGTTGTTAAGAGGTAGGTAAAAAATATTTTTTTACTTTAACAGAATTGACAACTTTGTTAAAATGAATATAAAAATAACCACCCATTTTATATGTAATATTCGTACTAATATGGTTTGGTTTGGGTTAGTGGGCTTCTTCAGGATGAAATGGACTTTTCCAGATCATAATAACCAGTATAATATACTAACATTGTGCAACAATTTGAAAGTAGTCGGTAATTAAACTGATATATAGTAACTTTCCTCGTGTACAATTGGGATTTTTCTTAGCTCATACCTCATATATGATCTGTTGTAAAGTTTAATTATCAATTACATTAACCATGGTAACTACTTTATCCCCTATAATTTAAGTCAATGAATTTCCTTGCTTTCTTTTTCCATTGTTCTACTTCTTGCGGTAATACCTTGTCTTTTTCTTCAAATCAAGTTGATAAAATACCAAATATGCCCGCGGTCAAATTCAAGATAATCAAATACGCAGCTCATAATCTTGCAAGATTTGCAATAATTTACATGTATTTTCCTTCTAATGATTTTCTTTGTTTAATGGAACAACATTCGATCTAAATGAAACGGATTTTTAGAGCATGTTTAATTCATAAATTTAAATAAAAAATTTGAAAAGAAAAATAATATTTATAAAAGAAAACATTGAATCAAACAAGGTCTAAATTGAGATTTAAACACGCAAAACAAACAACACATTAAAAGTGATCAAAATACGGAAGATTACTAAAGGTATGATGTCGGAAGTGCGACCAATATACATGGTTTAAGGTTCAGCTAGGTATAATTAAAAATGAATTGGAATATTTAATTCCAAGTTGTAATTAATTTTGGATACAAACTTTTGAAGCCACTTTGTACCTTGCTTTATTTTTCCATTGTTCTTGCACCAATCAACCATTTGATCACTTGTCTTTTCCTCGAATTGAGTTAATAAGATTCCTACTATTTGCATGGTCAAAGCATTCAAGTTAATCAAATTGACGGCACATAATCTTGCAAAATGAGTTTGCAATAGTATTATATATTTTCCTTCTTATAATAGTTTTGGAGGAAAAGATTGGTTATAATAAATTGAACTTTTAGTTCCGTTTGGTTCATAAGTTTGAACTGAAGGTTTGGACAGAAATTTTAGTTTTTGTAAAGATAAACATTGTAACAAAAAAAATTTTGAATGGGAGTTCTTCAAACGTGAGAAAATAAACACCACAGATATACAAAGACAAAATGATTAAAATATGGCAGATTATTAATACTATAAAGTTAAAAGTATGATAATGGTTTAGGATTAAGCTGCGTATAATTAAAAATGAATTGGAATATTTAATTCCAAGTTGTAATTAATTTTGAATATAAAAATTGAAGCCATGATCACATTACATCTCGGCCAGTTGACCATTCACACTCGTACATATCATCTTGACATAGTTTTGATTATATCATATAGTACGAGTTTGAAATGAAAATTCAATACAATCGAATTGGAAGTCCTATAAATTGGTTATTGGAGTGCTCAATTTAAGAAAAGTGTAAGTCGCGTTTATTTTAAGGGTTTTGTGTAGTTCAAAACATGATTCTTGATTATGTTACAGTATTTTTCTCTCACAAAAAAATTAAATTTTAGAAAACAAAATCATAAATTATGATTTGAATTCATGAACCAAACAGTTACAAAAATAGACCTTTCATTTTTTTTTTTTAAAAGTGAGAAAAAGGGGATTATGAGTTTTTACGGGACCAATCATTGGTAGGGAAAATTTTGAATTTTAAATTTTAAAATTTTACTTTTCATGTGTCACAGTATGGGAGATGTGATGATAAGTTCAAAAATGACTGCTTCAAACGTCCGTTAATAACTAGGAGTCCGATCGATGTTGAAAGATGTTGCCAAATATAGAACCGGCGTCCAAAGAGCGACCTTAAAACTCTCTTTTTCTTATAGTTACACAAGTATGGTCAATAATTGTAATCCTTTAACATATTATTACCGATTTTGATCACTTTATGGGAAAATGATGCATCGACTTTGATCATTTTGAGAGAACTATTCAAGATCAAGTAGCTCCTTCATTATAATATAGAAATCAGCTTCTACAATGTTGGCCTTCTTTAAAGTGAAATTGACCATCATGGTTTAAGTGCTTTTCTAGAAGTCTTGTTCCAATTTCCGTTAATCTTTGTTTCGTTTTCTTAATATGTCCTTAATTAGTGTGTTTATGTTTAGAAGTTTTGTTAAGGCTTCTTACAAGTCTTATCTGTTTAGTTCTCTATTAATCTCTGTTTAGTTTTCTTAAAGGTCTTTTATTAGTGTTTTTAGAAGTCTTCTTGACAACTTTGTTAAAATGAATATAAAAATAACCACCCATTTTATATCTAATATTCGTACTAATATGGTTTGGTTTGGGTTAGTGGGCTTCTTCAGGATGAAATGGACTTTTCTAGATCATAATAACCAGTATAATATACTAACATTGTGCAACAATTTGAAAGTAGTCGGTAATTAAACTGATATATAGTAACTTTCCTCGTGTACAATTGGGATTTTTCTTAGCTCTTCTTTTTTATTTATTTCTTTTCACAACCAGAAGAAATCGATTTATAGATGTATATACACACAGACACACACACACACACACACACATATATATATATATATATATATATTGCTATAATTTTGACTACGATTACAAAAGGAAAAAAAAAGGACTACTTGAAAGAAAGTTCGGAAAGGTTTATGATCCTTTTGTTTTTTGGGAAATAGTAAAAAATAGGTCAATATGAAAAGTTTAAGAAAGTATATAGATCAATTTTTAGTTATAGAAATTCATAGGCCATAACTTGTCAAGTTATGGTTCATAACCAGATAAGTTATGGACAAACTTGTCAAGTTATAGTTCATAGCCAGACAAGTTATGAACAATTATGGACAATAACTTGTCAAGTTATGGTTCATAATCAGACAAGTTATGGTTTATTAACTTATGTAAACTATTGGCCTATTAATTTTAATTCATCTCAAGTCTTGGCCTATTTCCCTCTTTCTCTTTTTTTTTTCTCTCTATTACCTAGAGTGAAGAATGTTTGGCTTAATTATATTTTTTTTTTCTCATGTACAATTCGGATATTTCTTAGCTCATAATATGTTGTAAAGTCATGAATCAATTACTATCATATCGCCTTAATTAAGGGAGTCAATTTTGCATCTTTCTTTGTTTTTTCATTTTCTCTTACAAATAAATTGTCTTTTTCTCGATCTAAGCCTTTAATGAAGCTCATAATCTTGCAAAAGGCGTCTATAATACTAGTTTGGATATGATGGATTGAGTTCATATGTCATATTTTTGTGTTTCTTATTGTGTTCCCCAAATAAGATTCTGACACGTTAGTTAATTTCAAAACTATTTAGTTAACATAATATAAAACTTTAATTAATGTGACATTTTAATTGATATAATATGATATTATTAGAGAGATATGAAAGAACACATGAAAAAGAAGACACAAGAATTAATTTTATGGTAGGCAAAAAGTCTTGGCACCAAGCCATTTTCGTTTGTCGTCAAATTTTTTTGCTATACTGATTTGCTATCAATTTTTTTTTTTGGTATCCAAAAAATTTGGCACCAATCCATTTTCTGTTTCATAACTTATATCGAGTTTATGTTTTCAATAATATGGATCATACATTTCATGTAGAGCATTATCTTGCAGATTAATTACCTTTTTTGTGCTATATTCTTTAAATAACAAAAAAAATATTAATCACTATTTTATAATCTGCTAAAATTATTACTCTCTCAATGCAGCTCTCTATATCTTTTAAGTTATTAATAGAGTAGGGTGATTAATTAATTTCTTTTTTTACTTAAAATTATAACTTATTTGTCTACATTATAAAATTGTTGTCCTGATAGATAATAAATATGATAGTCAAATTCTATAGTTTTAAAAGCACAATTGTGTTGTGATCGGACTTTTATGTTTGTATCATTTCTTTCCTTCTTTTTTAACAGATTTAAATAATTCAGACAAAAAAAAAAGTTATATTTCATCCGGAAACCAAACCTACAAAAGAGAGGAAATTTTGAAATCAATTAAAACGAATAACATAATTTATCAAAAAAAAAAAAGAATTGACGAAGGAAAATATCATCTTACAGTGGGTCCCTAAACGCAGAACAAACAGAGAGAATGTCGTATCCCATCAATTATCTTCCAAAAACAAACGATAAAACTTTCTATTTTGTTTTGCGAAAAAACGACAACAATTTCCCTCTCAATAACTCTATGAAACGACGACACATTATTAAAGTCACCGGGCCTCAATTTACGTTTGCTCAGCTGCTGCACGTCTTGCTTATTACCAAGGACTTGATGGGACCCACTGCCAGTCAACCGTACCACACCATCGGATTCAGCACCACAGATAAACAAAAATGACTTGACTCATGGTAGTTTTTTCAACAATTGATTACTAATTAGGAGAAGGATGCATTTATTGATACTTTTTTCTACTTTTCACAAATATATTTTTAAATTAATTCTCATTTTATTTGTTACACTTTTTTAAAATTTTAAAAAATTCTCTACAATAAAATTATTCACATTTTATTTTTTACACACACATTCTTACACTCCTCTCATTATTCCCAAAAAATCTCTACAACTAAATTGTAATTTTTATCTCTTTTTTTTTCACCCACTAATCTTCCCCTTTTTTTTAAAAACAATCTCTTTTTTTTATGAGGTTTGTTTTCTCTCATGTTTCTTCTTCTTCTTCTTCTTCTTTTCCTTAAAAATCCAATGATTCTTACAATAATGTTTTTGATTAGGATTAATTTCACATATGGTTCTTGAGGTTTACACTTAACTTCATTTTAGTCCATGACTTTTCAAACGTCGCATAAATGTTCCGTGAGATTTTATTTTGTTTCGGTTTCGATCATTCCATCAGCTATGCGTTAAAATTTAATAGAATATATATAAATTAGAGTCTAAAATTAGAAACAACTAAAATATTGGGTCTATCTAGGAAAATTAATTTTAAATTTTTTGTATTGTTTTAGTTTTTAAACTTATTTTTGTTTCAATTTTAATCCATAATTTATACAGATTTTGTCAAATATTTAACACCAAACTAACAGAATGACCAAAATTAAAACAGAATAAAACCTCGTAAACTAATTATGCGGCATATAAAAAGTTGAGGATTAAAGTGGAATTGAGGTTAAACTTCAAATACCATTTGTGAGATTAACTCTTAAGATTAATTACAAAATTCTCTTAAATTATGACTCGTATAACGCTTATACCTCAAATTTTAAATCGTAGCATCCATTTTTCTCAAACTTTCAAAACTTCAACAAATTTAATCTTTCCATTAGTTTTGTTAATATAATTGCCATATGTCACGTGAAGACCACAATTATAAACGACATTTTCATAAAACATAAATAAAATACATCAAAAGAATTACAAATATATATTCTTCATAAGAAAAAACGCAGAGGATTCTCTATCCCCATTTTATTGAAGCACAAATTAAGTCAAGATAGTATTGGTTTTTACTCTGATCCATGTCATTAGTTTCTTGGGTTTGTAGCTGTTACTCATTGTTAGGCCTTTGGTGGAATGAAATTTCACTTTAGCGAAAAATAAAAGTCACATATAAGAACAATACGAGATCACATATTAGAGTAATATATCCCTATTAGAGCATAAACCCATAACCCATTATCCATTGAGTCATAGATCTCAACTTCCTCAAAAAATTCCCAAAATTCACTGATAATAGACAAGATTCAGTCAGAGAGTAGCGACTGTGGACAGTGTGAGCAAAGACCAGCGCTGAAAGCAGCATCTTCAATGGCGGATCGCTGCCTGGAATGAAGAGTCACTCAAGATCGCATCCCTTTTTCTGTGAATTGCAATATAGATATATATATATATATATATATATATTTTTAGAACTCAATGTGTCTATGAATTTAAATTCGAATTTGATTTTAATCCTTTAATTTTTGCTACTAAAATTTAGGTCTTTTTCAATTCACGATTTAAATTATATTATTATAATATTTTTTTAATAAAAATTTAAGTTTAATTTTTTTTATTATAATATTTTTTTCACATATATAATTTAAATCATGAATTAAATTATGTAAATAAATTATTTAAACGTGTTTAGTTATATTAATAGAATAATAATAATAATAGAAATGATAATGGTAAATGAATGAAATGGAAAAGAAAAAGAGTATTGGTGTGTTTAGTTGAAATTTTACATATACAATACCATGGAACACGATATATTATATTTGGACAAAAATACCCTTGTTTTTTTATGGATAATTGTTCGGAAAATACACACAAACATGAGCAACAAAGACTAAAGAGAACACTTTTCAAATGGAGAATGCCTAATTGATAAATGCTTCGCGATGCCATCGAGGATTTTCTTTTCCTTTCAAAGTCTGGACTTTTTCAGATTTCATCTCTTTTTTTAGAGACCTTTTTTCACATATTGATGGAGATGGTGGGATTTTGCTGTAGTGCATCACGATTCACACGGCATCCATCAATCAGATCAAAATAATTGATTTCTACAAAAACCCATAAACCAGATACATAATCCCGTTTACTTCGTTGATTCGAGTTTAGAATTTGAGTTTTTTTTACAGTAAAAAGCTCTCATAAATAATCACATTTAACTTTTTTGTTACAGTAAAAAACTCTCACATAAAGTCACATCTCAACTCAAATTTTAAACTCAAATCAGCGAAGTGAACGGCAGTAGAAAATACAAAAACCCATAATTCAGATCACATAGAAAATCTACTTTTCTTCACTCTTCAATTTCCCTTTAAAACCGTAGATAGAGATGGGCAATGGGAGGACGGATCTGGGAAGGAGACTGGGTGAGGAGCTGAGCGAAGGGGGAGTGGCGGGTCTGGGCGAGGATGGGTTTCTGCAAATCTGGGTGATGAAGGCCTAGGAGAGGCGCTTGGCGAATCTGCCGGACGCGATGAGGGCAGAGGAGGACGACAATTGAAGAGGTAGTGGTGTTCCAAAAATCAAAAGGTGAAATGGTGAAGGTGGCTGCCGGTGACGTGGCGGCGAAGGTGGCTGCCGGTGACGTGGCGGCGAAGGTGGCTGCCGGTGACGTTGCGGCAAAGATGGAGGACAAAGGAGTGGCGGACATGGTGGTGTTGAAGGTCTTGGAAGTTGTGCCAGGGAGAGTAGTCGGAAATAGGAGAGATGTTGGAAAAATATGAGGGCACTTGTGGAAAAATAAACAAATATAGATTGGAATTATGATTCTTCAGCTCCTCATTTTAAGTTTATAATTTAAATTTTATTATAATAAATTTTTTAAAAAAATAATCACATTTAATTTTTTTATTACAATAAAAAAATTTTCACATAAAATCTCATTTTAAGTTTATAATTTAAAGTTTATTATAATAAATTTTTTAAAAAAATAATCACATTAAATTTTTTTATTATAATAAAAAATTCTCACATAAAATTATATTTTAATTTAAATCAATAATTAAACAGAAATTAAATCTATTAAAAAAATAACAATTCCATTAAAATTGGTGAAAAACTATTCAAAAAATGATAATTCTTTATCTTTTAGTCAACTAATCAGAATTGTCTCAGTTTTTTTTCTTTTTTTTTCCTTTCTTTCCAACTTAACGTGTTAAATTCAAAGAGCTTCAATTTTTTTAAGTATTGTTAAATATAAATTTTATTTATTTTATCAATTTAAATTTTATTAAAATGAAAAATTTTTATAAAAATTATATTTAATTTTTTTATTATAATTAAAAAATTTTCTATAAAATCACATATTATTATTTTTTTTTTATTAGTAGTTAAGAGTGCTAGTTGCAACAGAAGAACAACACACGTCATCCCGTTATCTTATCCTACATTCTCCACCCCAATCCCACTCTCATTACTTAACCGCAATTATTCCTCTTTCAAATTCAGTCTGACTTCAAATTCTGCTTTTCTATCGTAACAAACAAACGGGCAGAAACGGACCCACAATGGCAAACCAAATCCATTCCCCGGAGAATCATTGTGATCTATCTCTTAGCAAACCAAAAAAACACCTTGATTTGCGTGCTCATTCACCTATATAAAAAAAAAAACCCACCTTCTCTTTTGTCGAAACTACGCAAATCCAATGGAGAAATCTGGGTATGGACGTGACGGTATTTTCCGGTCTCTTAGACCTCCTCTCGTCCTTCCCAAAGACCCCAATCTCTCTGCGGTCTCCTTCCTCTTCAGAAACTCTTCTTCTTACCCAAACAAACCCGCACTCATCGACGCCGATTCCGGCGAAATCCTCTCTTTCTCTCAGCTCAAATCCACCGTTGCCAAGGTTTCCCATGGTTTTCTCCATCTGGGTATCAAGAAAAACGACGTCGTTCTCATCTTCGCCCCCAATTCCATCCACTTCCCGGTTTGCTTCCTCGGCATCATTGCCATAGGCGCGATCGCGACCACTTCGAACCCTCTCTACACAGTCTCCGAACTCTCCAAACAAGTCAAAGATTCCAATCCCAAACTGATTATAACAGTTCCCGAATTGTGGGAGAAAGTAAAGGGCTTTAATCTCCCGACAGTCATGTTATCTGCCGAACACAAATCAGTCCCGAAAAAGGTTTTGACTTTCAATGGTTTGGTCAACTTATCCGGGTCGGCTTCGGATTTTCCATCGGTCAACGTTAAGCGAAGTGACACGGCTGTGCTTTTATACTCCTCCGGGACGACGGGGACGAGCAAAGGAGTGGTTTTGACTCATGGAAATTTCATAGCTGCTTCTTTAATGGTTGCCATGGACCAAGAAATCGCGAAAGAGATGCACAATGTGTTCCTCTGCGTTTTGCCGATGTTTCATGTTTTCGGGCTGGCAGTGATCACGTACTCGCAGTTGCAGAGGGGAAACGCCGTCGTTTCGATGGCGAAATTCGATCTAGAGAAGATTCTGATGACGGTGGAGAGGTATAAGATCACCCACTTTTGGGTTGTGCCTCCAATTGTGCTTGCTCTGGCAAAGAATAGTGTTGTAAAGAAGTACAATCTTTCTTCTTTGAAGCATATTGGCTCTGGGGCTGCACCTTTGGGCAAAGAGTTGATGGAGGAATGTGCTAAGATTATTCCTCAGGGTGTTGTTATTCAGGTACGCTTACTCTTCAAGCTCAATTGATGATTTCATTAATATTAAAAGTTTCAAGCAGTTTTGTTATTAAAATGGTGCTTTTTTTTCTTTTTCTCTAGCATGGCATTAGATGTTAGTGTCAAATCCTTGTGAAGTTGAGTGTCTTATTGTATATTTTTAACTTGCATCGAGCTTAGGGTCCTTTCACCAAACCGTAAGAGATTTGACTTGAAAGTAAAATAATAAGAACGTGGATCGTTGGTTCTTTTGTAGTGCTTGTCTGTCCGTTTAGATTGGTGTAAGAGGAAACAATCTAATTCGCTTTTTAGTTTTTAGTGTTAACTTAGAAATAGTAATCTTACCAATGTAATTACTAATCCTTTTACACAGTTAAATAATCACTAGCTTTAACATGGGAACTTAGTATATAAGTAATTTTGACATTTATTCCTTTTAAGTTATAACCGAAAATCAATTAAGGAGAGGGGGCTATGGTTGACACTACCTTTCATCATTCTCTATATTGCGTGGGTCTCATTAAACTTTCATTATTACTTTTGTAAGTAGGCACATGGTTCCCTTTCATGCGAGTAAACACGTGCCCCCTTAGTATAGTTCGCAAGCATCAATTAACATTTTCGACATTGATTATGGTAAAACAGTTTTAATACCTGCAAAAAAATTTAGTATAAGATGAGAGAGTTGTAATCTAACAAACTGAGTTTTCTTATATAGATAATTGGATTTGAAAGTTTTGCCGTGCTGATTTAGAAAGTGTCTTATTTGTCGCTTCAGGGGTATGGTATGACAGAAACCTGTGGGATTGTTTCAGTGGAGGATACAAGAGGAGGTAAACGAAATACTGGTTCAGCTGGAACACTTGTTTCAGGAGTTGAAGCTCAGATAGTTGGTGTAGACACTTTGAAGCCTCTCCCTCCAAATCAGTTAGGGGAGATATGGGTGAGAGGACCTAATATGATGCAAGGTACACGCACACGCACATGCACACGCGCGCGCGCGCACACACACGCAAAATAAATAAGTAAACATTCAGATCAATGTGAATGTAAAGCCAGGGTAACTCAATATTCGATAGGATTTTGCTTTTGATCTTGATCTCTCGTTGAGATGAATGTGTAATTCTTTTGATTTGGAATCCTTTTTTAGGTTACTTAAACAATCCGCAGGCGACAAAGTCGACTATGGACAAGAAAGGTTGGGTGCATACAGGTGATCTTGGATACTTTGATGAAGATGGACATCTTTTTGTTGTTGACCGTATAAAAGAGCTCATCAAGTATAAAGGTTTTCAGGTTAGCATTCATATTTGATGATAGGTGTTTTCTGGTACTTGTTCTGTGTTGTTTCCATATAAAATCTAGGAGAAAAACACGAGATATCTTTTTCCTTTTGCGTTGACAATATATGTGAATTGTATCATCTGAAACAGAGCAATATCTAGCAATTTGCGGTTATTTTGCCCCATCCTGTATCATCTTCTGCAGCTTAGCTAGTTAAAGTTATTTGTGTTACTGTTTTTGATATTGTCACTTTTCCTATGTATGGCGTAAATAAACAAATTTACATTTTAATCTCTGCTATGTATTTTGTGGGTAGAACAGATCTTTCCACATCCATATGTTGGCTAAACATAATTTTTTTGCCCCTGAAATTTGATGCAGAACAAGTCAGCAATATTCAAAACCTCTATCATATTTCACGATTATTATTACAATAACAAATATTCGGCATTTAACTAGCATAATTTGAAGTCGGTACTTGATGTAATTTGGTCCTTGCCAGGTTGCTCCAGCTGAGCTCGAAGGACTACTCGTTTCTCACCCCGAGATATTAGATGCCGTTGTCATCCCGTAAGTTGTAATTCTAAACGCAGAAAATCTGCATTCCTAGTTTCACTTATATGGCAATTTGAGTCACTCCTCAATGCTTGATCCCCACAGATTTCCTGATGCTGAAGCAGGCGAGGTCCCCGTTGCATATGTCGTTCGCTCTCCCAACAGCTCATTGACTGAAGAGGATGTGCAGAAATTTATAGCTAATCAGGTAAGATTTCTTACAAGGCAGTTTGCAAACAAACTTCGGCTTTTAGCTACAAAAATTGGTTAATTGGTCTTCATTTTTATCACAGGTTGCACCTTTCAAAAGATTGCGGAAAGTAACTTTCATAAACAGCGTCCCCAAATCTGCTTCAGGAAAAATCCTCAGAAGAGAGCTCATTGAGAAAGTGCGCTCAAAAATATGATGTGATAACACAATTTGCAGTGTTATTGGTTCCGGTATTCTGAAGTTGGAGGCCTCTTTGCAATATGTCCTGCTTTGTCACCTGCAGAAGTTGGAAGATTAAGATTGTTTCCACACATAATGATTATAGATTAAAAATGTAGAACCATCTCAAATGAGTATGGAGTATAAGCACTTTTGTCATAATTGGGGAGTATATTATTGCTCTGGAATAAGATCTTTCGCCTATAACATTTATACGAGCCATCCAAATCAATTTTACGAATAAAAAAAAAAAAGGAGGTGAAAGGGTCCTACCAAACATCTTTTCTTAATGTATATTAAAGAGGGCCTCTGTAACCGGTGGAAACTGGTGGGCGTCCACTAAAGACCATTCCTGGCTCGGCTCCGATAACGCAATACCGGGAGGAGTTGGTCTTAGCCGTTCCTTGACGGTTAACACACCTAGATCAGATTCTGTACGGGATGGGTGTCTGCAAGTAGTGCTTGAATGGGAATAGTTTTTTTAGTTGCTCTTTCAACGAGTGTTGGAAACATGTTTGAGGCCAATCTACCGAGAACTCTATAAAGAGTCCGGAGTCATGTGCAAATTCTCCTACATGTGGCTTGTCTGTGCTTTTCTAGGCAGATTATCTGAAGCGTAAACAGAATCACCTTTGTTCCAAAGGCATTTCTTTTTTCTTTTTTTTTTTCAAAGGCGATCCTTTTCTTTTTCTAGACTGAAGTCTTATTGGTAGTGTCAGCCCCTAAAAAACAACTCCCTAAAAGAAAAAATTCGCTAATAGTTCCTAAAAAACAACTCCCTAAAAGAAAAAATTCGCTAATAAAGGAACACCAATGGACTTAACCCGTACTATCATAATGTATCTAAAGCTACTCCAGATTCCAGCCTCTAGGCAACAAATCTGTTCTGTTCTGAGTATCAATATCTAAATCCAATCTGATTTCCCCTTTACACCTTAGAAAACCTCATAAGCGAAAGGCAAGAGTAGAGAAGCTAAACGGTCCATTTAGCACCTCAAAGTGCTAAGCACTTGATGAAGAGAATACCCAAAATACAAATGCATCGGAAAAGTTGAAATATCTGGTCAAACGACACCAATGCCCATAAACGACAGTAAACCAACATCGACTTATTCAACCAAAGCTCAATTAAGACATGCAATCCTAAGTGGCTACATACATAAATAAAATGATATATTCTAAGAAAGTGGTGTTTTTACTATGACATTTTATTTGGCATTATATGGACTTAACAAAAACGAAAAACAAAAATTTTAGCATATTCCCAACTAAGTTGATATCTAGAAAAGATATTATCCTAATTAAAATTTAACTCAAATATTATTATTAAAAAAAATGAAATACAACACATATATGTGTATGTGTGTGTCGATAAAGTATGAACAAGCCAAAAGACGAGATCCAACTAAAAAAGCCGAATGCAACAATCAACAAAAATATAACTAAAAATAGATCTCAAAAAGAACAACCATAAATCCTTGTAAAACCTTAACCTATATGTGGCTATGTCTCGTCAAAAATCTTTCTAGATACAACGTTAAAAAAAATAAATAAATAAAGGCGCAGTAACCACCTAAAGGGTCTAACCAACAACCTAAAACCGAAGTCCTAATCCTAAACTAGAAGATGGCTGCAACCATGACAACTGCAAGCAAGGAACACCAAGAAAGATAACCAGACAGCGACATGATCAACTAGTTATTCGCCATAGCTATAACACACACATATCATCAACTAGTACATGTACTATATGATTAAACCACGTACGTGGAAACTCCACCTAAGTGCAACTTGCGTGAAGATATATAGGATTCTGATTATATGGAACAAACCATATATATTAATACATGATCATAATCAATACATGGATTTATACGATTTTATAAACATATATCTTTTAATATATTTCATTCTTGAATACTACTTTGCAGCCAAAGAATCGTACTAGTGGACTACTTTGCTTATGATAAAATTTTAAAGGTCATGAATTAAGCAGGTTTCTAAGGTACTGCTTGAAGTCCCGCTGCAACAAGGGCCGATGAAAACATCATCACTTTTTAAACCTAGTTAGGTTTCTGAAGTTAGCATAATCACTCGAATAGATCAATTGGATGACTGTGAAATCGAACATCATATCGAACCAGTAGTACTTCAACAGTTCGGACTAATGTTGACGTTTCGCCATTTGCCTCTCAATACCTATGTGTGTGTGGCCGTGATCATGATTAATTACTAGTTCAAGTTCTTCCAGCAAAATACACACACATATTAAGGTCATTATAAGTTTTATATATATATATATATATATATATTACAGTACACTTATATATTTGTTCCCTATCTATATTTTTTTTATCTCAATTCCTCTCTCTCTCTCTCTCTCTCTCTCTCTCTCTCTCTCTATATATATATATATATATATCTGTGTGTGTGTGTGTGGCTGTGTGCATGCACGTATAGAATATAAGATAATAAATCCAATAAAAACGAAAAGGGTACCAATTGCAACAACACAACAAAAATAGACACAAGAGTACTGGAAATCTGTTACCAAATTAATAATAAGCTATACAAGATCGACCTAAATACCCCATGCATTGTAGCGATCGATTCGGGGGGGGGTCTTTTATTTTTCAAATGATCAATTTATAAAAATATGTAAATAATTATAATTTTTATTTCTAATAAAAATTTATTTAGTATTGGTCAACATATATATTACAATTTTCCTAATGGATTCATGTACTTTAAAGTGTTGTATATAGTTTGAACTTTGAATCGAACATTAAAAATAATTGAATATGGGAGTCCATAGTCCATGAGTGGAATACGGTAATTCTTTGTTTTGAGAGATAAATTTTTGAAAACAAGATAAGTTTTTAATCAGAATTAGTAAGAATAAAAGAAGCTTGAAATAAAGTTGGTCGGCAAGAAAAGAAATTAAATGGTGCCTAGAGTCACGAAAAATGAACAATCTATACTTAAAGAGGCAGCATAATCGAGAGAAAAATATTCACATGGGAGGAGGAGAAAAAAATATAATAAATAGTGGCTAAAGTTTTTAAAAAGAAAAAGAAAACGAAGTAATATGTAAGTATCAAGAGGAACAATAAAAAAAAAATGTACGTGAGAGCAAATAACAAAATTATAAATAAATATAGAGAATAATTAAATTAAAAGGTAACAAAAAATGAGTGTCCCCACTCCCCAATACGTAGATCCATCCCTCCATGCCAACAGAAAACTAAACCATTGATAATGAAAAGCAAAAAACTAATTAATGGAATGAAAATTATAACTTTTAAAGATATACGATATATAAAGTGAAGTGAAAGGTTATGATAGGTCCTTTTTTCCTCCTTTTTTTTTTTTTTTTGCTCGACTAGACGTTGCAGAATTTTTCTGAGACAGTTTAAGATCACGATACGAGTCACAGACCATGACTGGAACTAGAGATTGAGACTAGGATATGAAATGGGATTAATTCCAACCTCGATCGAGGGAATGCATGGACCTTGATCGAGGGGTAAGATTGAGGTCGACAGAGAACTCTGACTCGTCGAGACTGAAATAGACCGAGATCGAGAAGAAGACACTCGTGTTAGGGGAAAGGATCCCTAGGCGGTGACACGCGTCCCATCTTCTCTAATTAATGCGACCAACTCAAATAAGACGCGTGCAAAGTGAATAACAAAATTGAAAGCGACCTTCTCTGGATTAGGAAGCTTCTTGGGACCTTTCAAAAACAGAATGTCCTAGGAAAAGCCCTTGCGGGAAAGGAATGATGGCGTGTCATGATCAAGGTGGGTAAATAATATCCATCTGATCATAATAATCATCATATAAATAGAAAACGAAGAAAGTTGAGAGGGAGATCACTTGCTCTCGAATCCAAATTCCTTCCCTAGACCGAAACCAATCATGCTTCTTTTGTCATTCTAATTCCTTTGAATATTTGTCTGATTTGAGCGTCGAAGTGTCTTCTGCAGGACAATGCCTGGCAGTGCCCAGTAAAGGACTGATCGGAAG
>NW_010367841.1:144742-153995 GCF_000414095.1 Morus notabilis | reverse complement strand
CGGAAGAAGGAAAAGAAAGAGGCGGAGCTACCTTAGAAGTTGATATTTGGAAAACCTCACAAACACTAGGTCATTTTTCCTTAATTTGTTTATAACTCTAAACACAACCATGTGTTTTGTTGGAGATAATGAAAACCAGAAAAGATTATGTTTTGAAAACCAGAAAAGATTATGTTTTCAAAACAAAACATATATACATTTAGCTGTAGGTTTATATTTTTCACATTTTAAAAATCAAAGTGTAACACCCTTTTTTTTAAAACGATAAAATTCTTAAAAATAGACGTTAAGAATTAACTTGAATGATGTTATGGTGTTATATATAGTTAATTCTAACATCACATTGAGTTATTTGTTACAGGTGAACGCGACGAGGACTCAAGATGCCGAGAACAAGTTCATGCCATTTTATAGAAATTATATATATGTTCTTTTTTTTGATGATTTGATCAATGAATATATGTTCATGATATGATGTACTTCATGTTATAATGCATGGAATTAAGTGTCTTAGGAAAATTCTAAGTTTTTCTTGATTTTTCTTCATAGACAAAAAAAATTATTCCCATGACGTTAATTTCTAACTCTTTTTTAGACCTTTAAAATTCTGAAATTATTCCTTTAGTTTATACAAAGTTGTAGAGCCTTTTATAAGCTTTCCAACGCCTTCTCATTTACGCAAATCAAAGATCGGAGTAAGACGTGGCCAATATACCATATGAATACCGAGAAGTCTCCGACCAGGTTACTGCACGCGAACAAGAATAGAAACTCTAGAAGTTGACCTAACTCTTTCATTTGTCTTCCACACGATTTTACAACCTAATGATAGCCATTACTCCAGCTGTTAAGGGTTCATTTAATCATAGAATTAATCCCCAATTAATGCCAAATTAATCCCTTTTAATTTTATATGATTTATTAGCCAATAAGTATTTTCTACCCTTGCTCTCTCCCTTCCTCTAATAACAATCTCTCTCTCTCTATCTCATACCTCTCTGTGTCAATTTCTCTCAAGCCCCCTAGCCACCATAGAGTTTTTCATCATCTTCCTTTATCCTTCTAAGAAGAACACAATATTAGAAAGGTTGTTTTAAAGGTATGTGTTGCTACCATGATATTTCGTGTTTTTTTCATTGATGGAGAAAGATGTTCATATATTTTCATAGTTTTGTTTAAGATGGTTGTGATGTTATTGTTAAGGAAAATGTTATGAGATTGTTATAGTTTTGGATGCTAAGTTTTTTTTTACATTATTATTATTTCGTCGTGATTATAATTTTGATTGATGGTGGCATGTTTAGAATTTCTTTTACGTCTATGTGATTTGTTAATCCTCAATTTTTTATTTATTTATTTTAAATACTGTTGATAATGTTAGAAACAAATTTAAGTTGTTTCCATGATATATTTGAGTTATATATTATTTCTAATTAGGTGTTGATGTGAGTTTTTTTTTTATATGACCCATGTTTTAAAATTTTGCGGATATGATTATGTTGAAGCATGTCAGAGTTATGGTTAATATAATAGGCTGGTAGACATGAATTTTTGATGAGTTTTGAATGATTTAAAGGGAATTTGTTGGCTAAATTCAGATTATAGAGTGCTGGAATTTTTACAGATTTTATGACCTGATGGTGACCGGTGAGTGAATTTATTGTCACGGTTGGTATGAGATTTGCTACCCCACGCTTTATGTGGCTAGCGCATTATGATGGTACAATGTCAGGCCCAATATATGATGGATTGTAAAGTTAAAATATGTTCAAAAATAATTGTTCTCATGATGACGTTTTTTTGTTGATGAATAAAAATATTCATTTACGTTTGTGACATTTAAGTGTCTTATTAAGCACTTGCTTATATAAGTTATTTCATGTTGCAGATAAACTAAAGGGTAAGTTATATAGGAAATCAAGAGAAACAATTGTGGAATGAAAGTGCTTAATTTTAAATAAAGTTTTAAATTTTTTTATTTTTATTGTTTTTGGAACTTTGGTTTATGGTGGTTTTGATTTGAAAAATACTTTAGATTTTTTTTAAGTTATTCAAAGTAAAATGTTTCAAGTTTAACTATTTTTCGCATTCTTTAATAGGTAAATATTTAAAAATTAAGATAACTGTGACGGCCCGTAAGGTGTCGTTACACAAAGACTAGAAGGCCAATGGCGATACTTCTTCTTTGCTAGGAGATAACTAATTTGTTACCCTTGGCAAGCGCCTTATAGATTCTCTTAACAATTTAATTTGATAGGAATTAGGGAGTTGAATAAAATAATAAAATAAGACCAATCAAGTTTAATAAGTTAATCAAAAGTTTAAAGGATAAATTGCTAAACATTAAGCTAGATAAATTAATTCAAGGAGTGAAGATGAAATCTAATTTACTCTTTGCTTCTAAATGCAAGGGCTAATTCTGAACTTGGTGTTTTTGTTTAATAATGTGCAATATTATTGGTTTTTTTGTGCCGAATTTTAATTTTAGAGCAACTGAGGTGATTATTGATGGTAATTTACCGACAACTTTGCTACAAAAATTCATGAAATAGAAGAAACCTTAAACTATAATTAATTGATGAAAGCATATGTTATATATATATATATATATTAACCAGTGATGAAGTGTTAATGTGAAGATGATATTAATTAAGATGACAACTTCATATGGACTAATTTTTGGAGATTAGAGTCTTAGGAGTTAAAGGGTGATTAGATGTCAATAACTTGACTTATTTAGAAATTAGCTGTCGCACAAATATTATTCCTCTTTATGTGAGGAATCGGTCTTCCTCTAATCTTGAACTCCAGAAGAAAAACAAAGAACACAAACACAAAAGTTTACTTGGTTCAGATCCTTACGGATCCTAATCCAAGGCCGGGCTTGCACAGCCCTAGTCAATCCACTATAACAAATTAAACAATCGCGGAACAGAGAGTACAACAGAGAATCTCTCGAGAAACAAACAGCTCAAGAAAGAAGGAAATCTCTCAAACCCAGAAAACCCAAGATTACATGATCACACACCCATGCTTTCTCTCTCTTACTTCTTGATCTCATATGCAAAAGTCAAATTCTACATTCAGTATACTTAATATATATATGTATACACCCTCAATTGAACCCTTGAGATTGTGCCACGTCAGTAACTTCTTTCCACCTCAAATAATGCTTGTTGTGGATAAATAGTACCAAAATCTTCACAATTCTCCACCTTTTGGTTCTAGACGGACGAGGCTTCAGTGGATTGAACTAGAGCACCCATTACACCAATACCAACTATTCCAGTACGTTGAGCAAGCTCAAAGCTTCCTTAAACTTGCTCACAGGAATAACTTTGGCGAATATATTTGCTGGATTGACTTCTGTGGCAATCTTCTCCACTTTCACCAACTGTCTTGAGATTATATCTCTAACAAAGTGTAGCCTCACGTCAATATGCTTAGTTCTTTCATGGAATATTGTATTCTTTGATAGATGAATAACACTTTGTGAGTCACAATACACTGTCACAGTTTTCTGCTCCAAGCTGAGTTCGCTAATCAGACCTTTCAGCCATAAAGCTCCCTTGACTGCTTCCGTTAATGAAATGTACTCTGCTTCAGTTGTCGATCTTGCCACCACATGTTGAAGACCAGATTTCTAACTTATTGCATTTCCTCAATTGTAAACACGTACCTAGAAAGAGATCTTCTCTTGTCTAAGTCACCTGCAAAGCCAGAGTCATAGTAGCCTATTACCTGACTACTCCCTACCTTATCTCTTGAATAAGTAAGCTTCAGATTTGCTGAGCCCTTTAAGTACCTCAGGAGCCATTTAATAGCTTGCCAATGCTCCTTACTAGGTCTGCTCATAAATCTACTTACCAATCCAATACCAAATGCTATATCAGGTCTTGTTGAGACCATAGCATACATAATGCTACCAACAACATTTGAATATGGTATTCCTCTCATGTTGATAGTTTCCTGTTCAGCAGCTTCTTCCTTAACTGACTCAAGTTTGAAATGAGCACCAACGGGAGTATCACTACTTTGGCTTGTTTCATGCCAAAAATCTCTATCACTTTGTTCAGGTATCCTTCCAGTGACAAAGTCAGAACTCCCCTTTATCAATCTCTGTGTATATCCATGCCCAAAATTTTCCTAGTCGAACCCAAGTCCTTCATGTCAAATTGAGAATTCAATAAGTCCTTTAATTTCTAAATTTTCTGCTTCCTTTTACAAGCTATCAACATGTCACCCACATAGATCAAAAGATATATGTGCAGTTGGTCAGGAAGCTTCAAATAATAAACACAAATGTCATACTTTGATCTTAGGAAACCCTTACTGATCATGAAATCATCGAATCTTCTATACCACTGCCTTAGTGACTGCTTGAGCCCATAAAGAGACCTCTGCAGGAGACACACCTTCTTGGCTTCATTTTCCTTGACAAAACCTTCTAGTTGGTGCATGAGAATCTTCTCTTCAAGCCTTCCATGTAGAAATGCAGTTTTGACATCCAACTGCTCAAGTTCAAGATTCTGTATTGCAGTAAGGGCTAGAATTGTTCTTATGGAGGTATGTTTCACCATGGGTGAGAACACCTCATGATAATCAATTCCCTCCACTTGAGAGAAACCTTTTACTACCAAACGTGCTTTGTATCTTGCCTCTTCCACGCCTGGAATCCCTGGTTTTCTTTTGAATACCCATTTACAACCTATATCCTTATGGTCTTTTGGTTTGTCAACGAGAGACTATGTTTGGTTTTTGTGCAGTGAATCTAGCTCCTCTCCATGGCCTTTCTCCACTTAGGCCAATCCTTACTTCTTCTCGCTTTTGCATAGGAAGAATGCTCATTTAGCTTCACCAGATCTGTTATGTTAAGAGCAAAAGCAATTATATATGCACTTGCAAATCTTGAAGGTGGCCTGATTTTTCTTCTAGCTCTATCTATGGATAACACATAGTCATTCAGTTGTTCCCCGGTTGTGTTCCTCATCATTTGATCATCTTCTTGTATAACTAGATGTTCATCATCATGGTCTAATTGACCATCATTTAGCTGTTCTTCAGGAGACTGTTCTGGATGAGGTTGAATAGCTCCACCTGAATCTGTGGACACTGCATTTCTGTTTCCTGAAATTTTAGATTGAAAAGGTATCTCCACCTGAGAATTAAGAGTATGCTCAGCTTGTTCAAAGCTGGCTACATCTGAAAATTCTAGTTTAGTTTTATAAACAACTTTTTCATTAAAAATAACATCCATGCTTATGATACATTTATGTTCCTCTAATAACCAGATTCTATAGCCCTTAACTCCATCAGGGTACCCTAAGAAAACTCCTTTCTTAGCTCTAGGATTAAGCTTTCCCTGGCTAGAGTGGACGTATGCAATGCATCTAAAAATTCTAAGATGATCATAACTAGGTTTGGACTTAGACCATTTTTCTTCAGGGACCATGAGCTCTATTGCAGTAGATGGGACCTATTAATAAGATAACATGCAGTGGCTGCTGCCTCTGTCCAAAATTCCTTAGGTAAGCCTGATTCATTTAGCATGCACATAACCTTATTCATAATGGTCCTATTCATACGTTCAGCAACACCATTTTGTTGTGGTGTGCTTGTGCAAGTGTGGTGCCTAGAAATCCCATTCTTAGCACAAAATGAGTCAAACTCTTGGCTACAAAATTCGAGGCTATTGTCAGTCCTTAGTCCTTCGATTCTTTTCCTAGTTTTATTTTCAATCAAAGTTTTCCATTCCACAAACTTATTGAAAGCCTCATCCTTAGTTTTTAGGAAGTAAAGCCACACTTTCCTAGAATAATCTTCAATTATGGAAATAAAGTATTGACATTTAGATAAAGAAAATGGTACCTAAGGAGAACCCCAAAGGTCAGAGTGTATGTAGTCAAAGGTCGCCTTTGTGGTACGTTTTGTTGTAGCAAACTTCAGTCTATGTGACTTTCCCAGTACACAGCTTTCACAAAATTCCAGGTCACTAATCTGTTTTTTATCAAGTAGCCCATGTTTGCTAAGTTCCTGGAGTCCCTTGATGCTCATATGGACAAGTCTTTTGTGCCATAATTCTGGGTCATCTTGCTTGACTTTTGAAACTAATGTTTCTCCAGTAACAATTGATCCTTACAATACATAAAGCCCCTGTTTGAGATGACCCTTCATAATTAATAAGGATCCTTTAATCACCTTGAGTACACTCTTCTCTGCCTTGTAACTGAACCCTTTCATATCTAGACACCCAAGTGAGATCAAATTCCTTTTCAATTCAGGAATGAATCTCACTTCTGTTAATATTTTTTCTGTACCATCCCACAGTTTCAATCTTATGGACCATATTCCTTGAATCTGACAAGCCATATTATTTCCCATATACACCTTCCCAGCATCCATTTCTTTGAACTCAAAGAGCCATTCTTTTCTGGGTGTCATGTGGAAAGTGCACCCAGAATCCATGATCCATTCTTCCTTGGGGTCATTACTTCCCTGGGGTCATTATTGGTTACAGTCAGGACATCAATACTGTCAAAGCCATCAGAAACATTCGCAGCTTCTAATGGGTTTGGTTGATCAGGTTTCTGATTGTTATTTTTCCTCTAAGGGCAATTTCTTCTCAAATGGCCTTCTTTCTTATAGGTCCAGCATGCTTTCTTGGTCTTGGACTTGGATCTTGAATTATTCTTGGACCTGTTTGAATTACCATTCTTTTCTGTTGACCTTCCTCTTATGTTTAGACCCTCACTAGTGGATCTTGACTGTTTCCCATTTTCCATGAGATCTAATTCCTTCGAATAGGCAGCACCCATAACCTCATCTATGGTTAAAGTATCTCTACCATATTTGAGCATATCCCTTAAGTGATCATACTGCCTGGGCAAAGAATTGAGAAGGAATATTGCCTAATCCTCTTCTTCTATCTGAATCTCTAAGTTCTCCAGATCATAAAGTAACTTCGTGAATTCATCTATGTTCTCATCAATGGTTTTATTTTCATCCATCTTAAAACCATAAAATCTTTATTTTAGATAGATTCGATTAGGCAAGGCCTTAGTCATGTACAATTGTTCTAGCTTAATCAACACTCCACTAGCAGTTTTCTCCTTAACTACTTTTCTCAGGATTTGGTCACTAAGACTTAGAACAATTGTATTTCTAGCCTTTTTCAGAATCGCACCTTTGTTCTAGATCGAATATGGTATCTTCGATTCTCCTTTCAGCGCTTCGTCAAGCCCAAGATTTCCAAGATGAGCGATCATCTTTTCTCTCCACAAGTTGAAATCGTTTTTACCGTCGAACTTCTCAATCTCGATTCTTGATGTAGACATGATGAAGGATGCAACTGGCCAGGTAGCAACTTCAAAACATAGACAATCTTTGATGGAGGAGCTCGTCAGATTTCAATAACTCCCAGATCTTTAGCACCCCGTGATTAGGGCTCTAATACCAATTTGTGAGGAATCGGTCTTCCTCTAATCTTGAACTCCAGAAGAAAAACAAAGAACACGAAAACAAAAGTTTACTTGGTTCAGATCCTTGCGGATCCTAATCCAAGGCCGGGCTTGCATAGCCCTAGTCAATCCACTATAACAGATCAAACAATTGCGGAACAGAGAGTACAATAGAGAATCTCTCAAGAAACAAACAGCTCAAGAAAGAAAGAAATCTCTCAAACCCAGAAAACCCAAGATTACACGATCACACACCCATGCTTTCTCTCTCTTAATTCTCTCTCTCTCTTACTTATTGATCTCAAATGCAAAAGTCAAATTCTACATTCAGTATACCTAATATATATATATATATATATATATATATATATGTATATGTACCCTCAATTGAACTTTTGAGATTGTGCCACGTCAGTAACTTCTTTCCACTTCATGCTTGCCAAATCTTCACACTTTATAATAGTTGTATATTAATTAGTCAGACAGAATTGATGATTCTTTGAATAATAAAACCATGAAAAAGAATTCTGAAGAAAATGACCTGAAATCAGGAAATCATGACGAACAAGGCATCTACCGACTGGGGAATTTTGCAGTCTCGCTGTAGCAAATAAATCAAAGTTTAGTATATTAGAATTCATTTTTATACTATCGTTATTTCAAATCTTAGAGGAAATTGTACTTTTTATCATATTATTTGTAAAGAATACATATGATTAGCAAGAAAGCTTCCCTATTTTGTTTTTCCACTCCTTAAAATTCAATGATATTTAATTAATTATTATCAAGTTGTTCGAACTAAGATTCTGAATTATGGGCTAATTCAGAATAAATTTGAGTTGGGGACTTGAAATAGGGACATTTCAAACTAATTGGCATGCTCTAATAAATTCATTCAAAAAATAATAATAATAAAGACCGATTCAGAGACTAGATAGCTAGGGCTGTTATACGTGTAATCGTTTGTTTTGTATGATTAACAATCAATATCCATGGAGATAAAAGAGTAATAAATATATAAATATATATATATATATGTGCTGGCTTCAGTAAACATTTTTCTTCGTAAGAAATTTATTATTCCTCTCTGCTCTCAAGAATCAGGTTGGAGAAATAGTATATATAATAACAATATATGTGTGCGCGCGCGTGTATATGATATATACACAAATAATACATATTGCTGCAAAATTGGTTACCTTGAGGAGTCCAGTTTACACAACTAATTTTCCAAGAATTTTTCCTTTTCCTCCATGGATATCATTTTTGGATCATGTATATGCAGAGAGAGAAATCAATTGGTTAGTCATACATTCTTTTTTTTTGTTTTTCAATACAATTAAAGCTCGGATGATTTTTACCTCAACTCCAACAATATAATGCCACATGTAAATGAGCAACCGGTTCATGGAATGTCCAAAAGTACTTGACCATTCGATCTTGTTGATTGACGAGATCAAATCTTGCGGGAACCAAAATGGCATTCACCTGCATCTGCATCTGCACCTCTTGCTATGGTCCTTCGTCTTATCGCCGTTGATTAGTTTGAGGTTTTGGCTGATCTCAAGTAGAGTTAGTGATCGGCAAATGAGATGAAGAAAATTAAGAAGCCAATTAAGGTGCAGGTGCAAACGCAGATAAAGGCAACATATTGGTGAAAATATATGCTTTTCAAGCAAGCTAGGTTTTGATCAGAGGATATATATGTATCTGTGTGTGTGTGTCTATATATATATATATATATATATATATATATATATATGTTACTCCTCTAGAGAGACACACCCGCTCTAAGG
>NW_010367841.1:104277-144662 GCF_000414095.1 Morus notabilis | reverse complement strand
GTGTGTGTGTGTATATATATATATATATATATATATATATATATATAGACCTGTTACTCCTCTAGAGTGACACACCTGATCTAAGGTCTCAAGCTACTCAGATTTATAAGTGAATCGTATGAAGAGAGAGAAAGTGGGGAAGAGGGAGAGAGAGAGTGAGTGAAAAGGAAATTAGCTTGATGGACTTTTTCCTCTTTCATTTATTTTGCTAGAATATCGAATTTGATCACATTGTTTTCACGTGAACGTCAAAAGCATAGTTTATTAATGCAGCAAACAATTATGTCTAGACTACTCAATTGGATAATTCAAAGATATTTATGAATTTATTATTATTAGGATAATTTCAATTTGATACTCCGTATTGTAGCGAAATCATTTTTTAATATCATTTGTTTTTTTATAATTTTAAATAATTAGTATCTCAACGTTTTGAAATATCAATTTTTCGAGACTTATTTTGGTACATAAAATGTTGAATTTCTCTTTTTAATAATTTCTGATTTGATTGTCATTTAAGACTTTTAAAGGCAAAAAAAGATATTTGGTTATAGGGATAAATTTTTTAAAGATGTTTAAAGGGTAAATTCGAATCAACCAAATTAAAAATTGTTAAAAAGGATAAATTCAACATTTTATATTCTAAAAAAAAGGCCTCAAGATACCAAAAAAAACTGATTCAAAACGTTGAGGTACTAATTATTCAAAATTATTAAAAAACAGGGTATTAAAGATGCTTAATTTGCTATGACACAAAGAATCAAATTGAACTTATCTCTTATTATTAATAAGTTTGATTTGGTAAGATTTGACGTTTAGAGACGTGCACCAAATTAGCGTGTGCTCTCTCTCTCTCTCCCCCATACATAAACCAACTATTTTACTTTTGACTTTAATCACGGGATAATTATATGCTATCATGTGTATATTATAATATAAATTAACGCTTGGTACATAGTTAACATCATCTTTACAGTACAAAACATATCCATATATATATATATGTAAATATAATGTGTATATACACATTTATAGAGCAACTCAAATGGCACCATGGATTGGTCGTGTTGCATTTGGGAATGGACAAGGATTTCGCAAGCTCCATTATTAGGGCGTCATCCAAAATAGTACTCGATGTCTCTGTCCTCAAAGTAAGCCATGGCCACGTGATTTAAGGGCTGAACCACGTGGGATATGATATGCCAACTAATCATAGTATGCCATGTGTCATACTTTTGATCTTTTTCGGCTAAGGGACACGTGCGTGATCAATGACAAAGAAATGATTCAAACAAGACATTTTTATCGCGTAGCATTCAATATAGTAGCAAACTCGAGAAAGTACAGCGTTCAATAGGCACGTCTAATCTGTGTATGTATGTACTACAGTACTAGACATTTGAATTTAAACTGCAATTATATAAAAATATATGGTCTCGTTAATTTCACCGATTCGAGTTTTCAGTTTTAAATTTTTACAGTAAAAAATTCTCAGAAAATGTCACTTCTAACTTTTTCTGCTACAGTGAAAAGCTCTCAGAAAATGTCATATCTCAGCTCGAATTGAAAACTTGAATCCGCGAAGTAAACTAGGCCATAAAAGTTAGAGTCTATTTAATAGTTTTTAATTTAAATTAAAATGTAATTTTATGCGATAATTTTTTACTGTAATAAAAAATTAAATATAATTATTTTTTACTATAATAAAATTTAAATTTTAAATTCAAATCGGTAAAATAAACGATACCTTAAATTAATTAATCGTAATTCTACGAGTATTCGTTACACTTCTTATGAACAACCTAGCAGGCCAATTACACAAACATAATGAAATATTTATCACCTGATCTGATATCCTCGCACCTTAAAATTGTGGGCGATGTAATATATATCATTACTGATCATTGTTGAGAATGATCATTTTTCATTACTTGATCCAAGAGCGTACTAAAATTTGGGTGGGCGTACGTATATGAATTGGTCTTGAAAAAGTACATGAACCTGTTGGTGATCAGGTGTGCCCAAAAATTCGTGAGGGAGTTCTCAAAATAAGGGTGTAAACACATATTTTATTCATTATACCGTCTAATTCGAATTGAGATATAATTTTATATGAGAATTTTTAACTGTTATAAAAAAATTAAATAGGATTATTTTTAAGAATTTTTAATTATAATAAAATTAAAATTTAAAACTTGAAGGGATAAATTCAACGAGACTATAATATTAGTGCTAGATTTTTAGGCGTGATCTTAAATAACGTTTAAAGTCATGTCTAATTATGCTTTTTTTTTTTTGTGTTAATCACGACTTTTGGATAGAATGGTTACATCAAGCCGGCCGTACATCACTACTTTATTATTTGTTGTTTAATTTGGCATCATAATTGGATCAGAGTTCACATTCTCCGATGTATGAAAATGAGTTGAGAGTAAGCTCATTTTCGTGTTGCCATGTACGTGGTATGTAAAACCATGCTATATGTCTTTTGGTTTAATGTCATTGGGGTCCACAGGTTGATACTTTGGATGGCCAGTTGCGATATAGGTTATGGGAAGGATATTCGGTGTTTATATTTTCCGAGAAATATGGGAAATTGGAGGCTATAGATATTCTCAAGCTAGCTGTCAAGAGAGTGAAGTTATGCATATAGCTAGCCTGTCAGCGGGGACTCCTCTTCCCCTCATAAAATCTAGACTCTAGAGCGTTATTATAAGACCCCGGACAACATCTGCTAATAAAAAATAAGTTTCATTTATTTTATCGATTTAGACTTTATTTATTTCATCAATTTGAGTTTTTAATTTTAAATTTTTACATTAAAAAATTCTTAAAAAATATCACATCTAACTTTTTCTGTTACAGTAGAAAGCTCTCAGAAAATATCACATCTAAACTTGAATTAAAAACTCGAATCTGCGAAGTAAACGATGCCTTAAATTTGAAATTTAAGTTTTGTTACGGTAAAAAAATTTCAGAAACAGTTATATTTAACTTTTTTATTACAGTAAAAAACTCTCACATAAAGTCTCATCTCAACTTAAATTAAAAACTCGAATCAACGAAATAAACTAATCCTAAATCTTATAATGTGAGACTCACATATGGAATTTATCTATATTAATATTAGTGTTTAACACCGAGATAATGTTTCTAAACAATTTCTTTAAATCTAATGCCATCAACTAGGATATGTTCCCTCTTGGACTCTAGTCATATATAATTCTATTCATATATAATTGCTTTTCTTGTTCCTATATTATCACTCACATTTTGGACCAACCAATCAAAAAAAATAGTTTTTCAAGCAAAAAAAATCAAAAAAAAAAAAAAAAAGTTTACAATTACATATAAAAAGTTGGCCTGTCATTGTGGACCCCCACGTACGTCCCTGCCCGATCCTGCAAATCTGAGAGGATAAATGTCGTGTGTTGGACAATGTGGTTGCTTTCATGTTCGCATATTTGTTTCTCTCTTTATTTCATTTGTTTAGATCTAGTTGATTTCGTAAATTTAAAATTTTAATTTGAATTAAAATATAATATTTTTTAAAAAAATTTATTATAATAAAAAAAATTAAATGTGATATTTTTTAAAAAATTTTAACTGTAAAAATTTAAAATTTAAAATTTAAATTGATAAAATGAACGGGGCCTTAATAATTTTTATTGCTTAATTTCAGTCAGCGTACGTTTTGGGAAGAACCGTGTCTCTTTTACTCTCATGCGTTTTTGTTTCAACTTTTAAGTGGGTTAATTTCTTTTTGTTGTTCTTACCTTATATAGTAATATATTCGGATTCCCAAAAGTGGTTATTATTCGCATGTTCTTTTTTCTATTTCCTTTTTCCTTTTTCCAACATCTAATAGGCAACTTTTGAATTTTTACGTGTGACTAATGTATATATATTTGCCAGCTAACTTTGCCTACCGACACGTCTCGCGAATTAAGGTCAGATTGATTGTCCTTCCAACCTTGGAAACCAATCTTTTTAAAGGCTATGTTTAAAAAACGGAAATAAAAAGTAAGAGAAAAATATATGGCCATTTGTGATAGTTATTCTTCTATTTTCTCTTCATTAATTAAATGGTAATTATTTATTTTTTAATAGAGTAATATAAATAATATTTCATCTTAATGGTATTCCTAGTTTCTTCCTTTAAAAGAAAAAGAATTTACTTAAAGGCAATATTTCTCAATATCTTCAACTTAAATAAAATATAACTTGTTCGTATTAGAGTAAATAAAATATGTCGAAGTTTGTCTATTATTTTCTCTGCTTCCGAACCATTTTTTAGTCGGTGTGTGCATGTTATATACTCGATGTCTAAGACTATCTCTAATACAAATGTCAATGTCAATTATATATTTAATATAAAAAAATATGATATATTTTGTTATTTTTATTTTTGTTTCAATTCATAAATAACCGAAACGCTAAATTTTCTTTTTTTATAAAAGTAAACTTTTATTTTAAAAGAATTAAAAAATGTAAAAGGTGCAATAACTACACACTAAAATTAAACATTTCAACCAACAACAATTAAATGTCAAATTTCTCATATGTTATTTTTGGTAAGAAATTTGTCACAAAATATAAGTGTATATGAGAAATTTAGCATAACAAATAAGAAACATTGAAAAGTGCTTTTAGAACTCAAATACTGAATTTATAATTGTCACATCAATTATAGCATTACATTAGAGATGCTCTAAATAGCTACATATTTTATTCAATCAACTTTATCATTAAAATTATAACCATGTAAAATGTAAGTAGACAAAAGTTGTATAACTCGATCTATTGGTATTGAAAAGAAAATTAAGAAAAATACATGCATGATAACAAGAGAACATATAACTTGCTTGAGTCTGAATTAGAACTAGATTTAGAGCATCTTCAATCCAATATTAAAAGAATGTAAGAATTATTGTTTTTGGAAATGATGATACTATTAAAGAAGGAAATCTTGTCAAGCGCGCTAGACCTATTGTGGATGTTCCTACGGGAAAGTTTATGCTAGGGAATATGGTCGATGCGTTGGGAGTACTTATTGATGGAAAAGTGGCTCTAAGCGATTACAAGCGAAAACGTATCGAAGTGAAAATCCTTGAGATTATTGAACGTAATAGCGTGCCGATGGCAAATTTTGACATCTGAGTGTAAAAAACACTCTCAAACACAGTGAAATTTTTTTGTGTCAAATTTGTCATACGCTAAACTTAAGGCACCAAATTTAGCATATGACAAATTTAATATTTATTTACTATTGGTGGATACATTTTACTTTCTTTTTTAATTGTGATATCATTGTCAGTTACATTATTATCACTTTTAAGTTATTTTAATATTAAATGTCTATTTTATAAATTTCAAAGCTCAATAATTACTATATATATATATCATTTAAAATATTCTCGTGCATTGAAGCACAAAATAAATTAGCATTTATTTTTTCAATTTTGTAGTGGACAATATAGGATTGACATTGACATGTGCATAGTCTTATATTTTGATACTATTATTTAATAAACAGCTATATATATTATAAGTTCTCCCGCTATACTCCGTCAGTATCTAATTTACGCAAAACACGGGCGAGTTGGAGACGTAACAGATTTTCCTAGCTAATTATTATTAATAGCGAGCCGCGACAGAGACAAAAGCTTGGCATTTTCATTTTGTCAAAATTGTTAACATCAGACTATGGGTAATGATCCTAGAGTTAGTATTATTGTAATATTCCAGTCATAAAATATTTAAAACTGAAAATAACCTATTGATTTCTAATCTTTGGCCCGTTTACTACAATATCCTCATAAAACCTTAAAATATTCTACAAATAGCGAAAGTTAATACAACATCTTGTAGTATAAATATGAGTATCATTAAAATAATTACTATATAATTTTTAATATCCCTGATATATTTTTTAAAAAAATGTAAAATTTCAATTCTACCCTCATAAATTTGTGCCATGTAGTGTAATTTTTATGGCATAAAAAGGCTTTTTCGTTACTTGTTAAGATCATCAGACGAGTCCGGTCCAACTTCATTGGGTAGTGCCTCAGGCCTGACGAATTTCATCTTATGCTCCAACCCAGAATTGAAGGCCCACATATGAACAACGTTTTCATAGAACAAGCCATCAGAAGCTTCCAAGGTGATATTAGGGGTCTAATGTGTGCGCTCATCACCGGTGGACACGAATGTCGGACTAAAAAATCCACTTTGTGTGAGTCTTGTTTTGCAATATTATTTTTTTTTCCAATTTAAATTTGAAACTGCAGTACTAACCAGCACTATTACTTGGTTTAATCTTGTGTTTATGAACATTTAACCTCCGAATCTAGACATACTTTGTAGTATGTGTATCTCAAATTTTCAGAGGTTGTAACCTCTAGATTGAATCACCATTAAGCCGTGAATAAATTGGCTTCATTCACCATTGTAGCATCCCCTGCAACAACATATATAAGGGGGTCTCGCCAGTCATTTGCTAATACCAACACATAACACTCTTCTCCACACTCTCTCGTTTTCTTTGAGTTCTTTTGCAGTCTTTGTAGTTCGGTTTTGGTGATAGAGGAAATGTGTAGTTCTAGTTCGCTGAGACGGTTCTGAAAGTGTATCGTTCAACCGTCGTTGTCGTTGTATCCTGAGAGACGGACGTCCAACGTTACCTCAAAGCACTCACCAGAGGGGACGAATCTGTTTTAAAGAAAGCGTGATTCATGTGTCTCGACATCATCCGTTCTATTCGGTTTTCCAAATTTGATAGAAAGTTGAATTTGCATTGTAACAATTTCCATATATTGTGCTTGCAATAAATTATTATATTTTGTTCTTCTTTGTATTATTCATATTATTGCTAACAATATATATTACATACACACACGTATATCAAAAAGCATGTGCATCAGAAATAAACTTATAATCTCCAAATAAAAACAGTATTACTTGAACAAAAGCCATTACATTGAAAAAGATGTCAATGGGCCCATTTAAACATGTTAGTCTAATAAATAAATACAAAAGATACAAGAACCACGACCAGAAAAAAAAAAAAAAAAAAAAAAAAAAAAACCACCACCAAAAAAAAAAAAAAAAAAAAAAAAACCCCACCCCAAAAAAAAAAAAAAAAAAAAAAAAAAAAAAATCCAGCCAACATGTATAAAACGCTACTTCGGATTGGGGTTATAAGATCAAACGATCGAGCAACAATCTGTGATGAAGAACACACGCCTAACAAACAATCTCTCTATCTAGGGGCCAGGGGTTTTCCTTTCTCTTACACGAGTTAAATTTCAACGAATAAAAGAAAAAATATGCTTAAATGTTGAACCAGCTGAAAGAATTAAAGAAAACAGATTAGAGATAACAGGAGTAACGAAAGCACATACGGCAAAAGCAATCGCCAATATTAGAGACAAATCCAGACGTCGTCTTCGGAGAGATTTGTTGGGCAAATCATTGACAGAAACCAGCGGCATCGGCGAGTCTTGTTGGAGCGAATTGTCACGAGACATCGCCATTGGAGAAGGTGTGAGGACTTCTGAATAACAAAACAGACGAATGAATGAAAATAGGTGGAGATAGAATGACCTACATCCACTTTATAAGTTACGGAACCAGCATCGGCGAGTTTTATTTTTATTTTTATTTTTATTTTTATTTTTATTTTAAAGAAACTAGTCTAAAACGCGCGTCACTCATTTATGAGGGAAAAGAAAAAGAAAAAAGATATGAAAAAAAAAAATGAATGAAATAAAGACAAAAAAAAAAGGATATGAAGCAAAACACAGGGAAAAAAGACCAAAAAAAAAAATTTGTGTAAAATGTTTCACAACTGAAGTTATAATTTATAAGGATCAAAGGTAAAACATATTTATATAGGGACATGTAATATTTTTTTAATTGTTTTGTGACCTTAGTAACATTAGTATTTTCAAATTAGAAGTTTACTTTACATATTTTAAAACTTAATTATTATGATGAAATAATAGATTTAACATTTGAAATAACAATATACTTTGAAGTACAAATGAAAATATTATATCAAATATGTTATTTTTACATTTTTAGGTGTCAAAGATGCTATTGATATTAATATTTATATTGGAGATAGTCTAACATAATATGCTTCTCTTTAACTGTTCTTTACAATTGTAACTCTCCAAAACTTCCTCCAAACATGTGCTTTGTGTCCATGTAGTCCAAAACCTTGTCAAAATCACTCCAAACCTCGTCAAGAACAACCAAATTGGAGATATGGATTTTGTGCTCCGTTTCAATGTTGTGCGTGCAATACTTCATCGTCGAACAGGACTTTCCAGCTCCACCGAAAAAGGGTCTCTGACTGCAAAATATCCCAACGTGTTAGTGACCGCCTATAGGGCCATGGCCCCAATAGTATTTTTAGCCCAAGTCCAGTTCTAGAATGGGCCAGATGGTTGAGACTGTGGGCCACACCGACAAGTTTCTGGGTATTGTCGACATGGATCACAAGTTCGGATATAACATCAGCGATAAGTATGTTTGAAAAAAAACAAAACAAAAAAACGCAGAGAAAATTACATAATTTATCTTTAAGAATGCATTAGTCTAGACTTTTATTTTAATACTCTTGATAAATATATTTTTGTTAGTGTAATTATTTAATTAAAAAAGTTATAAATTAAGAATAAAGAGTAAAAAGAGAGAAGTCTTTTGACACTGTTTATATACTAAATTCTGAGCAGTTTAATGTGCAGGATATTAATGAGATATCAATATTTAATTACAGAGATAACAAAGGAGAGAACAACGGTTTTAGACTAAATAAACAAAAAAAAAAAACCATAGGAGAAACGATTTGGCAATAGATCAAAAGGGTAAAGTAAAAGAATTCCCACTTTTTAAGTGTCTCAACTTTTCATCTTTTCATATATATCCCAAATAAAACTTAAAAGCAACAACGGAAAGCCAGTTTAATTATTTTCCTCGTTAAAATAATAATAATAAAAAAAGAAATCACTTTGCATGAGTTTAAAACATATCTACACGCATTAATCGAAAAAAAAAATACACACACATATATGTATACACACGCACGTACATGTATATATATATATATACATATATATTTATATTTTAGTTTCCAGGAAAAAAGAAAAAAGAAATAAAAGCTTTATTGTACTCTCTCTCATCTTCTTTCATTGGTTCACAAATAATAGCAATTTCCTGTCTTGAACGAATGCTGAACAATATTGTTGCTTATTAGGTTCCGCGTGGCAGACTCTTCTTTAATAGGAATGTTATTTAAATCAACAATTCTTTCGGTGCAGGCTCTAACAGCTTCACAATAATCCAAGCGTGTTCCCACCTAAAACACCATATTCCATTATTCATCCTAGTTTTTCATTCGTCACTGTTAATTAATCTTTCATTTAAAACACAAAAAATAAAATACTTTACCTATAAATTATAGTTAAGTTCGACTCCGGAGATCGTAAACCTGTGATTAAACTTCAAATCAGAAGATAGTAAAGCTTATAAGGCCCTAACAAAGAACATGTACCCTCCTAATTTTGACACGAGTTAGCAATTTTACTTGCCAACTTCACATATATAGTCGTATCAAAGAAAAAACGATTATATTATGACCACTGTTATATACAATCTACTTAAACAATAAAATGGTCAACTAAACAAATCTAGTTTGGCTTTCAAATTGGAGCCTTTTACGTTAGAGGAACATCTTGTAATTTTAACTAAACAATTAAAAGAAGTGTAATAAAAGAGTATTAGTTTACATAAGTAACTTAGCTTTCATAAATAACTGATGCGGTGCAAAAAGAACTAGTTTTTTTGGCGCGTTGGGAACATCCCAAAGTCAAATAAGGTAAAATTTTAATTTTCATAAGATCTTTTGACGATATCATATTTAGATGAAAAATATATGTTTTCTGAATGAAAACGGGTCAATGGACAAGACTCGTCGCATATGTGTCACATATTTCAGGCAGATTCCTTCGTTTAGTCCTCCAAAATGGGGGGTTTTTTTCCATTTTTAGTGATTTTTTGTTTTTGTAATAAGTTGAGCTAGGAAATTCACATTCCAGTTCCGATTGCATTTCCTTTTTCCTTGCATGTAGTTTCAGATTTTGTTTCCAATTCATAATTTTCCTTTTTTGTAAGATTTTGTATTTTTAATTTATTTTATTTATAGAATAGATTAACTTCCTATTTCTATTTTACATATTTTTATGGACGCTCTCTTGTAATGAAAATCAGTTCAGTTGAATAAAATTTCAAAATTTTTCTTAAATTTTCTCTTTTCTCAAATTTCAATATTCTGTGTAAATCAACGGGTTTTTGAACTAATTTTTCTAACATTCTTTATGAATGAACAGATTAATTAGTTACCATTTTCCTTTATTATTTAGTTTTTTCTTTAATCAAAGCTTCCGCAACATTAATAACTCAACGCACATCCGAAGTATTAACAATTAACTACTTCTTTGACTTGCAGTTGCCTGTTTGTTAACATTTTCTTTTTCTGCCCAATATAATAAAACCATACTATATTGTCCCTTACATTTAACCAAAGGAAAACTATAGAGTAACAAGATAACCATTAAGCAACTATGCTCCGTTTATTTTACCGATTTGAGTTTAGAAATCAGTTTTGTTACAGTAAAAAATTCTCAAAAATAATCACATTTAACTTTTTTACTACAGTAAAAAATTCTTACATAAAATTATATCTCAATTTAAATTAAAAATTAAAATAGTAAATTAATCGGTCATATATATATATATTTAAAGGTGAATGAATGACGGTCCACCAAATTAACAGATGAAGACAGAGGCACATACAGAAAGAGCCAAAAACTGTGCCCCCCAGAGGCAAAAGCTACTCTTTTATTGGGTTGTACAGCCCACGACTCACGCTCGCTCACTTTCGCCACCATTTCGCAGACGAAGTTTCTCTGCGCCCACTAACCTCATGTCCCAACCCACAAGGCCACAAACATATGTCATATACATACATTCCTATATCTATATATCATATATAAGATATCACATGACATAATACATGATCATCATCATCATCACCGTCATAAAAGCCTAAACCCACCACTAATGACCTACAACTAACCCCAGCAAACTCAACAAGTCTTTCTTTCCTCCTTTAAATACCCACACTTCCTCACCACGTCTTTGCTCTCTCTCTCGTTTTACGACTCTGCAACAAAGGAGCTACCAAGTCATCCACTCACTAGTCACTATGGGCGAGGTCAGTCTCTCTCTCTCTCTCTCTCTCTCTCTCTCTCTCTCTCTCTCTCATTCTGTTTCTCTCTCTTGTGGCTTTGTTGACTTTAATGGCGTTTTGGTGTGTGGGTGCAGAAGAAGAACGGCGGCGAGAAGAAGAAGAACGGCGATGGAGGAGATAAGAAGAAGGAAGATAACTCTCTCACTGTGGTCTTGAAGGTCGATATGCACTGCGAGGGCTGTGCCACCAAAATTGTCAAGACTGTTAAGAGCTTTGATGGTCAGTATTAAGTTTCTGGAGATTCGTCAAATTTTCCCGTTGAGCTCTTCTTAGTTCTCAGATTTTGCATGTGTCTTGAAAAATTACCACAGATTCGAATTGGTTTCACTGTTTTTACATACATTTTCCCCAGATTTTGCATGAGGAAAAAAAATAGAAGGTAGATTTACAAATTATACTGGTCCCCTATCTCTCCAGATTCATTCGTTTTATCAGATTTTGTTTCCCTTTTTTCCTCATGACAAAAAGGGTTATTGTTATTATTGCAAAATTACTTCTCTGCTTTTGCTCCGAAACAAGAATTAAAACTGATGAAAACTCATTGTTGTGTTGTGTGGTGCTTTGGCGGTGGTGAAGGCGTTGATGATGCGAAAGCAGAGTTCGCGGCGAACAAGCTGACGGTCGTCGGAAAAGTCGACCCGTCGAAACTCCGGGAGATGCTCGCCGTGAAGACCAAGAAGAAGGTCGACCTGATCTCTCCGCAGCCAAGCAAGAAGGACGACAACAAAAACGATAACAAGAAGAAGACCGACGAAAACGACAACAAGAAGAAGCCCGACGAGAAGAAACCCAAAGACAAAGAGGTAACTCTCTCTCTCTCTCTCTCTCTCTTCCATGCTGCCTGCTAACGTGCGCTTGTCGCGTTCTGTCCACCCATTAGATTCTGCCTTTAAACGGAAAATTACAATTCCGATTTCCACCACGGCGCACGTTAGGCTTTCTAATTTGTTTTTTGAAATTAACATATTCAAATCGAGGATTTTCAGAGCTGTTTGTTGGTTTGTTGTTGCTTGCTTGTAATTGTTAATTTGTAATTAACTTCAAGTCATGTGGAGGCGTCTCTTTCAGCAAAAATTCAATAATATTAATTTGCATTTAAATAATGATTTACAGTTAAGTGTGTAATATTTTAATCTGATTTTTCGAAATTGTATAATCGTGAAGCCTCCGGTGACGACGGCGGTTCTTAAGCTGAGACTGCACTGCCAGGGTTGCATCGGGAAGATTCGCAAAACAGTAACCAAGACCAAAGGTGAACAACGGCGCCGTTTCAAATTTTGCACTTATCTTTCGAAATAGTATCAATAATCAATAAATAAAATAAAACTAACGAACGTTGTCGTTTTCTGTGTATTGATTTACAGGGTTCAACGACATGTCGATCGACGAGCAGAAGGAGCTGGTGACGGTGATAGGGTCGATGGACATGAAAGCTCTGGCCGAGAGCTTGCAGGAGAAGCTGAAGAGGCCGGTCGAGATTGTCCCTCCGAAGAAAGAGAAAGACGGCGGCGAAAAAGACGGTGGTAAGGCCGACAACGGAGGCGGAGGAAAAAAGAAAGGCGGCGGCGGCGGCGGCGGTGGCGGCGATGGAGGGCAGAAGGCGGAGGGAGACGGGGGAAAGATGGAGGAAAGCAGGATGGAGTATATGGGCCAACCCTTGTTTGGATACGGGTATGGGCCGGGGCCGGGGTTTGGCTACGCGTATCCTCCGGGGCCGGGGTTCGGCTCCGCGTATCCTCCGGGGCCGGGGTTTGGCTCCGCGTATCCTCCGGGTTACGTGGGTGAGCAGCTCCACGCGCCGCAGGTGTTCAGCGATGAGAACCCAAATGCTTGCTCTGTTATGTGAGGTCGAGAAAAGGATACTGTAAATAAGAGGGATAGAGAGAGAGTAAGAGAGACGTAGATATGGAAATTTTGGATTTTTGGTTTTGGGTTTGGTACTTTTTTAAGTTACTACTACACGAACTTGGTTTGCTTTGCTCCAGTTTGTGGGTACTGTTTGTTTAAATTTTTTTCCCCTTTTTTTGTCATGTTAATTCCCAATATCTAGTTGGTTAATATTCAATTTTAGAATATGTTCTATTGTCTGTTAGTTATGAATTTATTTCTTCTATTAATTATATGTTTTGTCAGCTGATAACTCGAACAATTCAATTGAGCTGACAGTTACTTGATTTTTATTTTTTTATTTTGCTAATCAAGATAAGTGTATTTTTTTTTTTTTTAAAAGGTTAATATGTATTGAATTGTAGTTCAAAGTGTTCTTATAGTCAATTTGCCCAAAATTTCAAAAGTTTTGGAGAGCTGGGGGGCATTAAAAACATGACGGTGAAAGTGTCCCTCAGAGTGGGGTTTGACAAATTGACGTGTCTAAGCCACACAGATAAAGACGTGTCACTGAAGTCGCATTCATAATCTCCACCCAACTCCCACATATCGTCAACATAAGATAATATACGTGCATAAAAAATACCAAGCAAACAATAAAATAAACATAAAAAATCTCTATAAAAAAAAAAAGTGCATGCAGATCTTGAATATTCTTAAATATACAGATATTTCTCCAAAACGGTCTTCTTCATTATCTAATACAATAAATCATCAGCTGGCGAGGCAGCACCTACCATTAGACGCCAGGTTTGTTGTTTCTTCCAGTCTTGACTCTTAACTGCACAACTTTTAATTTCGAGCTAGTACAGTCGATAGTTCTAATTACTTTTTTTTTTTTACAAAAATTTAAATTTAACTTTTTATATTATAATATTTTTCTTCGTAAAAGTTTACTTTTTAATTCAAGTTATCAACTCCAACAGACTATTTTAATTTTATAAGACTTCATAGCGTAATAAAAAACAAAAAAAACTCCCCCATTTAAAAAAAAAAAGCTAATAATTACTAGCTAACATTCTTTTAGGTGTTCATATTCCTTTAGAACAAACCACATTAGATGACCGCACCAGCATAAATGGACTTGGTAAAGATCGTTTCAACAAACATTCTTTGCATATGCCAATTATTTCGACTATGGCTATAAAATTTAGAATTATATATTCCTCTCTTACTTTCTAGGTGGAAAAAAGTAGTATATTGTTGCTCACATGTAATAGTCTTAGGAACCAACCCCACATGTACGCAAAAATAATAGCAGAAATTGAGTAATTACAACTTAGTACGACGTTCGTACCCATTTCCTCACACATAGCCCCTTTCCCTAGTGGGATTTTTTTTTTTTTTTTTGCAAAAAAAAAAAAATTAGTATAGCAATTCGACATGTTGGGTGGTCATTGCAGGATGCAAAGCATGTGGTCTTCATATGCTATCATACTCTGGTCTCTGACATTAATTTGTAGTGTGGTGAGCCGTGAGACAAATACCATATGCAATGATAACGAAAATTAGACTAAGGAGTGTGTGACTAGTTTGATTTATAATCTATCATATGTAGCAGTTTCCAAAAGGAAAGTGGAGATCAGGAGAATGGCTTTTTTTTTTTTTTAATCCTCAAAAGTTCATCATTCAGTGGGTGGAATTCAAAGCCAATTTTGGTAAACCCAATAACAGGTACATCCGTTTCAAATGGTTAACAATTATCTAGCACTATTGTCTATTGCATTATCTAGCACTGGTGTGACTTCTAATCGCTGGTGTATCTCTTCACCTAATCCAATTTATTTCACATGCGCTGAACTAAAGATTAATAACAATTTTTTTTTTTTTTTTTTTTACTTTTAAAAAAAATGAACATAATTGTTTACTTTAAAAATGATAAATGCTTAATATATTTAATTTGATTTGTATTTGTCTTAATTTTGTCCTTTATTTAAGTTGTTTTTTCATCGCCAAATTGCCCGAGGTTTACGCTTTTTTAAATCCAATCGTATATGTTATGCCAGTAATACTTATACTATTTTTTCTCTTAACTTTTTGTTTGGTAAGCTGCTGTAAGTTTTTTATGAGATTTTTAATATTGTCCCAGACAAATTTATAACTTATTCAGAACAAAATTACCAATTGATATGATTAGATAAGTCTTAGCTTTACAGTATGTGAAACCTCATATTCAAATATTAAAATTAGGGTATAGCCATAATAAGTTAGGATCACCATGTTTCATTTCCTTATTCTTACCTTTTTCCATTGCAAGGCTTCTTGGAGTCTTCTACAACTGGAGTATGAAAGAAAATTTTATCCTACAATTAGGCCTTTGTTTTGAGCTGTAAAATATTTGTAAAATAATGTTAATTTTATTTATTTATTATTTTAATGTGATTTTAATCAAAGCATATCTTTTTATATCATTTGTTATTCCAAAAAAAAAAGAATAAAAAAACACAAACCTCTTCTCAAATTCCTTAATTATAAATGTTACTAATATTTTGTATGATAGACATCTCTTATAATAGAAACTTTTAGAGTTATGATCATTTAATATTGGAATAAATGTATTTTTTATATATGAATACATTACATATCTACAAAATATATATAATTTAAAAATATATATATATATAAATTGAATTGGTTTGATTTTTTAAAAGTTAAAACCACAAAGCAAACCAATTTAATTAGTTTTTTTAAAAATTTAAACCAAACTAAACTAATTATTAATTAGTTTGGTTGGTTTGAATGATTTGTTGCACACCCTACCCATAATAATTAGTGAAAATGAGGAAAGGAAAAGCACGTGTTTTAAGGTAACTTATGGGAATCATTAGCAAAAAAAAAAAGGTAACTTATGGGAATTGTCCTTTCTTATTGTTGCGAATTATTTTTTCGATTGTTGAATTAATTTTTTAACAGATTAATATGTGAATATTTAAATTAAAAATTGATTATGCATGACATGTAAGCCTCGTTCATTTCACCGATTTGAGTTTTACTATAATAAAAAATTCTCAGAAATAGTTAAATTTGTTAATATAGTAAAAATGTCTCACATGAAATTACATCCCAACTTAAATCAGCAAACTAAACGGGCTTGTAATTGTTTTCATTTATAAATCAAATATTAAAAAAGTTAGGTCATATTCGTCTTGTTAGTTCAAATAACAATTTAAGTTTTTGCTATAGTATTTTTCTCAAAAAACTTCAAATTCAACAGTTTTATGCTACAGTGTTTTCACTCATATGAATTTATTTTTTTAACTCAAATTATCAACTCAAACGGGCGAAACAAATGATATCTTAATTAATCCAACGACTATAATGGCTTAAACTTCCTAGTAATGACGAAAGTGAAAATGCGACAAATACCACTTAAAATGTATGAGTCTTTAATTTTCATCTTTTACTATTGACTGATACCCTTTAGTTAAATAACTATATTAGCCAAAAAAATATTAATAAAAAATAAAAAATAAAAATCTTAAAATAATGCATGAGTTCACTAATTTTCTCATTAAAAAAAAAAAAAGAAAACCTACCATAAAAAATACATATTTTTAGAGGAAGAAAATGAGAAGCAACGTTGAGCTGGTGGACAAGGTGAATTTGGGCGAGTAACGGGGTAGAGAGACCCACACGTTAGGGTAATCAGTGTATGAGCATGATTTTTATCATTTATTTTTAATTTATAATTTTTTTAATTAAATAATTACACTATTAAAATGATATTTATTAAAAATAAAAAGTAAAAATTCATACTTATATTCTTTTTTAATTTGTCACGAAATGCGTCAACCGTGAATTGGATCTCCGACCAGACACGTTTAACTTTAGCATTGGACGTCTTAATGCGCTGTCCTTCGTAGTCTTTCTTAAAGATAATTCGCGTTGTAATTGAGAGGGAGTGAGAGGGAGTCGTGTATTTTGGTGTGGTGTGTGGGCTAGTGGCTGTACCGTATTTTTTTTGTCCCGTTTTGGGGCCAGAGAATTTCCAGGAATGTTCTTTTTTTATTATTTATTTATTTATTTATATAGCGAAGGTTTTAAACTCCTCCACGCTGAAACGGAAAAGCCGACGGCCAAATTGTCCACTTCTCTGTTACCTGCAGGGAACTTCACATGTAAATATCCACTGTCCTTTCCTTTCCTTTCTTTTTTCCTTTTTTTTTTTTTTTGTTCATAATATTCCCCCTAATAGGGTACAAACTATAAAAATACCCTGTTAGTAGTGAATGTTTTTGGACCGTTACATATGTTTAATGGGGAATTTATAGTATTAAAACAAGGATTGAGTTCTCTTTTTTTTTTTTTTTCTTTCTTAATTTCTATTCGTTAAAAAGAAAAAAATATTTTGAGTTAGGTAAATGTTGTTATTTTTTTTTTCTCATGAGATAAATGTTGGTATTTGATGTAACACGTATGAGGCCAACGTATTACAATGAGATGTACACCTTTAGACGTCTCTTATTAATAATTACATTGTGTGTTATGATTCTAGTAACTTTTGCACTAGTTAAAGTCGTGCGATAAGAATGTTAGTGTAATGATTCTCAAAGCCTTAAACCTCATCTAAATCAAAAGTTTTGATAATTCTTTGAGGATGTATCTTTGATTAATTGAGTGCTTTTCTTATATGTTCTTCTAGATTTTTCGCTGTAACTTGCGAGAGAGAGAGAGAGAGAGAGAGATTTGTCATACCTGATAAAGTTCACATGGTCATATCGATTGCGACCAATATATGCATTACAATGATCACTTTCCTTTTCTAACTAGGGACTTATAATTACTTTCTTATCCTCTTCACTACAGTTATTTTTTGTTGTAATTAGTTTTGTGTGTGTGACTGTGTTTGATGAACTATATAGCAACTACAGTCAAACTTCAATAACAAATGTTTGATAAATTCATAATTTCTCTTAAATAACAAAAATCTTTCGATCCCAATTATTCGGGCCACTATGCGAAATTACTACGACAAAATTAAGAAATATACCCCCTTTTTAACTTAATTTTGAAGTTTCATGTCATTCTTTTAAAATTCCGTTCTTTTTAGGTAGATATATATTAGAGAAGTTGAGGGCACAGATTTTATAGCATAATTTTAGAGGACATTTCTCTGGATTTCCCAATCAACCCCACTAAATGCAAAAAAAATAATGTTGTTTTAAAAAGTACTTTAGGGCCCAAAACGCAGACATTAACAATTGATTAAATGCATCCAGATTATTTGTCCTTTCTCGTTGAATAAATAACATTATTAAATAATAATTCTTCTTATTTTCAAGAGTACCTATTATTTTGTAGGGGTTTAAAACTGTGTAAAGTTTTCTTTGTCGACATTCAATTTAACAAAAGCAATCAATATGAAGGGGGCTTCTCCCCCCCTTATTTCACTTTAATTAGCACTTAAAGTTTTTTTTTTTTTTTTTTTTTTTTTTTTTTTTTTTTTTTTTTTTTCATCCGGTGAATTACTTGGTTCTTATATAACATTCTATTATTGGAATTAAAAAAAAATTTAATGCCATATGTACCTATTTTCTAAAATAGAAAGTTGAAAGAAAACAGTTACAGTACTACAAAGTAAACCCACTATCAGTAAAGTAAATCATATAAAGGCGTTTCTCTTCTTTTCTTCTCTCTTTAGTGAACGTGGAAAAGAATTTCTCTAATCTAATTTGACATGACAAAAAACGTAGAATAAATATGTATTACCACTTATTCCTTAATTACCAGTCTCTAATTTATTTATTTATTTATTTATTTATTTTTACCGAATGAGAATATGTGCAAGTACGTGCGGCATGCATGTAATTCCTTAAAAGGGAAAAACATTAAAGAAGCACCACGACCATGCACGAGCTGTATCGTTTAGATTAGCCGTGTAGGTTGCGCGTGTGTTAATCAATTATTTACTATATAATATAAAATATTAGAGACGAACGTGTAAAATCATCATGGATAATCATCATTATGATGCTTGGGAATGCCATGCTATGGCATGGATGCATGTCACATTATACACATACATATATATATATATATATGTATAACTCGTCCTTGAACCTTTACCTTTTTTTTTTGGATAACTCATCCTTGAACCTTTACCTTTTTTTTTTTTTTTTTTGGCCCTTAAGAAAGAGACACGAACCTTCCAGAAAGGGTGGGGGAAAAGGGCAGGAACAAAAATAGTTTTTTCAAATATTTATAACTCTCTTTTTGGGTGACAAAAATTTTTCTTCGGTAGCAACCAAATCATTTTACACTGCTAGCAAATTCCAAATTTTCTTTACTTCTGCTACACTCCAAAATTTCCTTATTATTGGGTGAACAGGAAAATGACATGAGTCGGCAGGTGTAGAAGAAAATTATTTAAATAGAATTCGAGAATATTCCATATCCAATCAAGGACCTAAAAAATAGTCAACCTCATTAAACAATGAATTAATTTTTGGTCCCCATTGGGATTTTTTTACGTAAGAATAGAAGTAGTTGTGTATGTGTGTGTTTTTTTTGTTGTACAGACAAATACGAATTAGTATATGGTTTCCAGCAAAAAGAATACGAGTATATATGGTAATTATACGAGATTCCAAATGCATGTGATCAAAGGGTTTCTTTTGGAATCTTCTCTTTATTTTATATCTTTTTCCCCTTCTTTCCTATAGATGTGATGATTGAATGAGCTCAACCCCATGTGAGCCTTACGGTGGACGCATGAAAGAGGAAAAAAAGGACTTTATTTTTGTTGAAGAAAAAAGTGCTTTTTCATATTTTTGTTTCTTTTCCTACCACTTGACTTTCCAAAACATGCTTTTCCTTTCTCTTTTTTGTTGAATGTCACCATACGTGTTTACCTTTATTGGATTCAAAGCAAGTGGTTAGTAATCAGTTTAGTACCTTTCTCTTTAATTAATTAAGTGGCGCAATAAGGACAATTAGTTAACAAATTACAAACATAAATTATGTCATAAAGTATCATTAACATATATTTAACTGCATATTATGCTGGTTTTTTAGTCCAATTATGTATGTGTATTCGTTTAGTTCGTCGATTTGAGTTGAAATATGACTTTATGTGAGAATTTTTTATTATAACAAAAAAATTAAATGTGACTGTTTTTGAGAGCTTTTTACTGTAACTAAACTCAAATTTTAAATTCAATTCGGTAAAATCAACGGACCAATGCAACTTGCAATTTAAGTCATGATGATGGCTAGAGGAAAGGCAAGGCACATATTCCTTTAAATTTGACTTCGAAGAAACCAGTTCAAGGACATTAGAGAGGTTGTTTTAGAGTTTGATTCCTGGGAGAATGATCAGCACTAATAAAAGGAATGAATATGGCCCAAATCATTTATGTTTTGGATGAAAGAATCTTCAAAGTCCAAAGTACACTAGTGCACTTATATCTAATTCATAAAGGGCAGTGAAAAAAGGTACAGAAAGAGGCACTCCATAACTTTTTTTTTTTCTTTCTTTTTTACACACTTTAATAAGCTGTATTACATGTAGTATTAAAGATAAATTGCATGGTATATTCACCACCATCACCATCATCACCATTATTATTGTATGCTATATTAAGATACAACGTGAAAATATATATATATATATATATTTTTTTTTTTTTACATTAATGTAAAGATAAACGGATAATATGCAAAAGCACGCGTTTAAGAAAATTTATCTAATTTTTGGAAGGAAGCAATTGTCATGGGGCACCTGAAATGGTTTAAAATGGAAAAGGGAGCTATTTTTAATTGTTTTTCCTTTTCATATTTGCTCAATCATTTCAATGTTTCTGTTGAAAATACTGGCAAAATCATCGTTTTCCACGCAATTGGTTATCATCAAAACTATTCAGATTTTCTCAGATTTGACAAATACTGCTGTCGTATCTCAATTTTCCGCAGTGTAGTTATTTCAGGTCGAACTTTTCGTTAACTTTCTGCCTCAGTTCGTGTAAAATATATATGTCCGTAGACGTGTTACTTTTTTCTTTCCTTTTTCTAATGTAATTTACAAAAAGATAAAGTCAATTTCTTGATAGGTTACAGAGATAATTAAAGAGATCTTTGATTTATAAATTAAAATTATGAAATTAAAATTATTTTTAATTTATGTGTATTTTTTATAAAAAAAAATATTATAATAAATTATGAATTATAATTTTAATCGGAGTACGAATTTTTTAACTAAATAATCCCTAAGTGAAAATATGATGTGCGCACAAGCAACCTGTTGATTGCTGTACGGTCTATTGGTGGTGCGTCTTAGAAAAGGCAGGGCCATGAAAGCTGACGACAAGACACTTATTGGCACCAAAATTTCAAAGCTTGTTAACACTTTTTTTTTCCCCTTCTTCCATTTTCTTCATATTCACACAGAAATTCTATTTTGGACAGGAAAAAGCTACCCTAATTGTGATATACGACCCCACCCAGAAGTCTTTTTCATGGTGTCACTTTGTCAATTACAAGAAGAACAAACTTTATTACTGTACTACTATATGAGACTGCTGTGGGTATTTAACTGTGTTGGACACCAAATTGGACCGCTTCAAACTTGGTAACTCATGAGTCATGACTAATGGTCCCAAAGAAGATAAGATGGTCGACACAGGGAAACTCATTTGGAAATTCTGTAACCATTTTTTTTTCCTTGCTAGTTGTTATATATTGAGATTTGGGCCCGTTTAATTTGTTGATTCGAGTTTTTATTTGAGCTGAGATGTGACTTTACATGAGATTGTAGTAAAAAAGTTAGATGTGACTATTTCTGATAACTTTTTACTGTAACAAAACTCGAATCGATGAAATGAATGAGGTCTTTATACATGAGAAAAACTCAAGAATGCCCTTCTAAAGAACGATCAAGAGTTGATAACATGTATTTTTACCAAAATTGCCCCGCCGGTTGTTCACGCCGAATGCCAATGGATGATGCCACTGGAATCAAAAGTGACCGGTCTTTGTTAGAGTAATCTACTAGATTGCTACCAGTAATCTATTAGATTATGTTACCTTCTTTGAACATAGAATAGAGCACTAGCAGTCTAGTAGAATACCATTAATTAGCTTCTATATTAATTCTCGAATTCAACACATATTACCAATCATCTCTAGTTCTTGTCGTCGTAATAATCTTGTAGATAACTATCAGTGTTACACTAGAGTAACTTTCCAAATCAACCCAAAAAAAAAAAAACCAAAATACCGATGTATTAATAGTCATTGGCAGATGTTGATGGATTGAGTCGGACACTGACAAACACAACATGACTAAAACTAAAAACATATCTGCTTGTGTCCATGGCCGCCAGCACACGGGGATGGATCTTATGGCGTCGTGTTCGTTGGCGATTCTATGATCGTCACCAAACGAGTAAGGATTTGGATGGCGACGACGTCACTTATTGGCGGTCTCCTAGTTCCTTGGTCACCAGCGTGCAAGGACAGATTTGCGGTTCCTCAGTAGCCGGTGACAAAGAGAGTGAGAGAAGTGATACTATTAAAACACCTAAATTTTGAAGGCTATAATTCCGACCAGCACTTCGCATTTTTTTTTTCCTCTATATATTTACTATTGAGTGTATAAACTTGGTATCATGCTCAAGTAGAGATATAAAACGAGTTATCATGCAAACGTACAAGCGAAATGAATATGCAACTAAAAGACATTTTGTTTTCTTTTTAATGGAGTTGCTGATATTAGAACTATGGACCTGAATATTAGATGGTACTATGGATTTCCCTAAATAATACTGCAAAACTCAGATCTCTAAAACTAAACGCCACACTTATACAGCATTTTCTCTTCTTTGTTTTTCTTTTTCTAAAAACATTTTTCATAATTTTACCACCCTTATTATTATTGATCTTTTGTGTTTGGCAATCACTTCTAGTTGCACATATGCTCAGAGGGCTGATTGATTAAGCTCTAGTTCCTTTAGGCAACTGCAACACTGACCATTTTTTAGTGCTTTGGATTCAGCCAACAAGAGAAAGGGGGAAAAAATCTCAAACATTTTCGGCTGAGATTTTCAGATTTAGTCCTTAACCTCAAGCGAATTTTTATTAAGATCTGAGGACTCCTATTTACTCCTCAGATCAGATCTTAATAATACTGACCATTTGTGACCATTTTGTACCTTGTTTCAATGAAAGCTTACTTGTTTAAAAAAAAAAAAAAAAAAAAAAAAAAAAAAAAAAAATCATCTTTTCTTTGCTGTTTTTTTTTTTTTTTTTTTAAAAAAAAAAAAAAAAAAAAAAAAAAAACAACTAAATTCAAGAGTGTTTGTATAAGCACCTTTAAGCCCAGTAGGCAGTAGCAGAGTTTCTAAAGATGGATGTGTAAATTTCGTGACCTCATGTAGGATGAGAAAGAAAAATGTTTTTCCAAGTTCACTTTCTGGTTTAGAACATATGCTTAGCAAACATAATTGGACCATAATAGACTTTTCCTTCATGCTCTCTCTCTGGCTTTCCCATGTGTTTTTCCTGAGAATATGAATCTATAATCTTTTAGCGAATTGGATAATCATCATCTCTCATATACAAACACGAGAAAGGAAAAATGGCCAAACTTAAATGAAAAAGAGAGTTAGAAACTTGGCCGGGATGGATTTTTATCATTGTCTTCTAGAACAAGTTTAACTCCGTTGTTCTTAAGTGAATTGACAATAGCCCAAATCTTGGTCCGGTTCTTAAAACCTTTCTTCTCAATCTCTTTGTCCACATCAACATGAATCCCTCTTCCTTGTCCCTGCTCAAGGCCTTCCACCCTAAGTCGCATGGCCAACACCTCTCCCACAACTGTGGCGGCCTTTGCATTGCAAGACCGACCGCACTCGAGCGAGTTCTTGATCGAATGCTCAACTGTTGATGCCGTTGCAACAATTCTTCCATTGTTCCGATCTACCACATTGGCTGTAATGTACTTCAGTGATATGAACAACCGCAGCACATATCGTTTCAATACTGTCATTATTTAACACTCCTATTCTCTGCATTAACTACAAAAAGATCCATTAGATTCAGAATTACATTCGAATAAGTAACTATCGTCTCAAAACTATAAGTTATCCCAAAACCTCCAAAGAAGAGGAGAAACAAAATATATATATATATAGATGCCAATGTTGCTAAACTACCAAAACAAAATATCGTTTTGCTAAACAACCAAAACTACACTCTTCCATCGCTTTGCTAAACAACACCAAACAGAATAACATAAATAAAAGAAAATAAACAAAGTATTCCTCATTACATGTCTACAGTATAAAAGAGAGGCCCAAGAAATTCAAATTACGGATAATAGACCAAATAGCAAGGCAAAATCCAAAACATAAAAGAGTAAGATACCAGAGCTCACTAAAACCACTACAAAGTACAAAGATAAAACTGAACCTTATCACAAAGTAGATTACCACCCGAATTACCGACTAGGGCTAATCCACAAACTGTCAGAGTTCCAATTTATCAAATCCCACATAACCCTCAGAATAATCCTTTATAGGATGACGAATAATGAAAGCATGAGAAATTGCCAATATTGCACACCAAGGAGGAAAAGGGATCCAATCCTTAATACTAGATTTACCATCCTATACCAAACAATCCCTTAAACATAATCACCACAACAATTTAGCCAGTTATGTTAGCATGGCCACCACAAGCCATTCAATATATATATATATATATATATATTCACATACACATACACATACACATACATACACACACACTAATAACCAAAAAAAATCCTCAAAACTATGTAAAACGAAATCACTAAACCACAACCAACCAGCCAAATAAAACAAAAAAGGAAGTAAAATATTGTTCATCCCAAGGTCCCTAAAAGTGTACAACTTCCATGTCAAATATAAACAGATGGGCGGTTCACTTCACTTCAAAAGGTCCCAATAATCATGTAACATAAAAAGTAAAATTTACACCGTAGCTACAGATATACATACTTCACATAGAGAGATAAAACTCTCAGGAGTTCATTCTATAAAGTAGAAATTGAACAAAGTGATCTCAGTGATCATTTCTCTGAAAATGATGGAGAAATGTACAGCTTAAGTACAAAAAACAACAGATGCAGCCTAAACCTTGCCAAATGTTGAATATGGGATTTCACAAGATCTTTTCAGTTCAAAGATCTTGTCGTTTCGTTCTTCAATTTAACTCTTTCTAAATAGCAAAGCAAAGCAATCAAAACAGTTTGCACCCATTTAGATACGAATCAAAACAAACCCAATTGACCAAATTCCAATTAAATAATGAATACAATCCACAGACAAGCACCTTGGGTAATTTGCTCAGGAAAAGCAATCAAAATAAATAAATAATAACCACTATTCTAACGGTAATTTCATCAAACAGCATGCGGTCATAACAAAATGAAGCATAATAAAAACAAGCCCCTTCTTATAAAAGGTAGAAAAAAAAGGAATGGAATTCAACATCTTATACACAGAATCATTTAAAAATAAATAAATAAATAAATAAATAAATAAATAAAAAAAGCGAAATTTCTTTCACCGACCTATGGACGAGAGACGAAGAAAGGAAAGCATTCTTTGATATCGTAGCTGAAAGACAGCACAATAAGCAAAGTTTAACCAGCTACTTTTTTGTTGGCCAACCTGCAACGCATTCGGCCCATATAAATTAGACGGGCTTTTTGGGTCAATAGCCCAATCTAGTGAAGACTTTCGGCCCACTATAAAAAAGACACCGACCGACCTAACAAGATCCTTTTCCAAACGAGAATCCGAGGGATGAAAAAAGTTGTGATTAAATACGCAAGTAACAAGTGCCCTTCATTTAATTCTTTTTTTTTTTTTTTTCTTTTTCTAAAAAAAATTGGAAGAGTAACAGGTGCCCTAGTTCCGAACAAGCACTCCCACCGGAACACGTGGAACCCACTCTTCCCTATAAATTCTCCCTCACACCCCTCGTTTGTTCTTCCTCTAAACCTCCAACTCTCTCGTCCGCTGGGTTTCCCTTTGAACTCCATTTGACTCTTCAACCACACAAAGCCGTAACAGACTCGACAAACCCTAGATCTTCCTCTGCTCGTTTCCCAGCGCTCGTTGCCGATCGATCGCCGACCACAGATCGCATCACGCAATCTCGGTAGGTTCCTCTTCTGATTTGAATCCTCCTAGGGTTTTGAGTGTTTCCGCTTTTCGATCGTTCTGATTTGTGGCTCTGATCTTTTTGGTTGGGAACAGGTTAAGATAAAGGATGGTGTCGGACGCGAGTAAGAAGAAGGCGGCGCAGAAGAAGGCTGCCGCGGCGGCGAAGAGAGGAGGTAAGGTGGCGGCGGCGGCTTCGTCAAAGGCGGCGGCCGAGTCGCAAAATGGAGCCGATAAGCTTGCCGATGGAGTTGGGGAGCTTCAGATTTCGGATCGGACTTGCACTGGCGTGCTCTGTTCGCATCCTCTTTCCAGAGATATTCGAGTAAGTACCGAATTACTCTGATTAGGGTTTGGTATACGCTGCTATTGATTTAATTTGTATTAGGATCAATTTCTGTTATCAATTTTTGTGCTCGTTTTGGGCTACTAATTATTGATTTAGGTTAGTATTCTCCTGAAATTATGGATACACTTTTTCAAAAATTCAAATATTTATCAATTCTTATGTGGTGTGTAAGGCTTTGTACGTTATAACCTAAATAACTTGTATATGAGAGTTTGGTGAATGATATGTTGTAGTTGTTTTACCATTTTCGTCATTGAACGAATGTTGATGAAGAATAAACTCGACCTTTTATAAACTGCAGATAGAGTCCCTGTCTGTCACATTTCACGGACATGATCTTATAGTGGATACTGAACTGGAGCTCAATTATGGCAGGTTAGTCAAAAGAAGCTTAGTTTTGGTAATGTTTCATTCATGGCTGCGTTTATTGTATATTAAATGTTTTTTGTTTTTTGTTTTGTTTTGTTTTTGTTTTTCAGGCGTTATGGTTTGCTTGGATTGAATGGGTGTGGGAAGTCTACACTACTAACTGCCATAGGGTGTCGAGAGCTTCCAATTCCAGAACACATGGATATTTATCACCTCACCCGAGAAATTGAAGCTTCTGACATGTCTGCACTTGAGGCTGTAATTAGTTGTGATGAGGAGAGGTTAAGATTGGAGAAAGAAGCTGAATTCTTGGCAGCACAGGTATGTTGAACAACTGGGTTCTTTGAGCTTTTGGCATTTGAGTTGATATTTGTTATGAATTTCATGTTACTTTTGGATTCAGGATGATGGTGGTGGAGAACAGCTGGAACGTGTTTATGAACGTCTGGATGCCATGGATGCATCTACAGCTGAGAAACGTGCAGCTGAAATATTGTACGGTCTTGGATTTAACAAGCATATGCAGGCAAAGAAAACTCGAGATTTTTCAGGTGGCTGGAGAATGAGGATTGCCTTAGCCAGGGCTTTGTTCATCAAACCAACCATTCTTTTGCTTGATGAGCCAACTAATCATCTTGGTAAGCAATGCCTACGTACACAACTTGCTTCACTTGTGAAAAAAATGAATTATGTATGTCTTGCTAATAATATTTTTTATTGAGGTTTCTAATTGTAGGAGTGTTCAAAAAATCCGCCAAACCGCGAAAACCACCAAATCCAAACCAAACCAAACCAAATCGCTAATTATTTTTTGGATTATTGGGCGGTTTGGTCGATTTTTTAATCTAATTTTTTTGGGCTGTTTGGTTTCTAGATTGGACTCTCCAAACTGCCCAAAATGCCCAATAATCAGCCCAAAATTATACGTATATAATTTTTTAATTTTTAAATGTTTTTAATATTTATTTTAATTTTTATTGGTCATAATAAAGGTTCTACACATATGAAATACACCCTATCATATTTTTATTGGTTTGTATTAAAACTTTAAATGGTGAACTGTTAGACATTTGTTATTTTTGATTTATATTGTAAACTTAAATCTTATTTTTATTTTTATTGATTAATGATTTTATAATTCTTATGAATTATTGAAAACTTTTTTAGTGTTAAGCTTAAACCGCCCAAACTGTTTATAAGTGATTTGGTTCAATTTGGTTTTTGTCAAAAATATCAAACTGCCCAAAAGAAATTTTTTTTTTTAGTTTGGTTGATGGTTTCTACAAAAAAACCGCCCAAACCGACTGCGAACACCCCACTCCTATCTAATTGGCTCTTTGTTCCTGGGGTATTAAATCTATGCTCTGTATAGCACAATAAAGTTTGAGACTATTAGGACCTCTATTATTGCTTGAAAACAAATGGGCTGGATACTATGTGGAAAATTTAGCATTTTGGTTGTGGGGGCATCTGTCCTTCATCTTCTTGATATTTTTTTAACATTGGTTCGCTGCCTCTTGTTAAATTTGGTTAATTACAGGGTCTTTCTAAGAGAGACAAGAGTACTCCATTTGTTAAAAATATAGAAACTATGTCAGTAGTACAAAGTTTTAAATGTGAACTAGCAATTTTGATCTCGTCCTTCTCTTTTTGGCCAAACTCCATGAACAAAAAGTTGATGTTTTGTCTTGATCAGTAACTTCATTGCTTTATTATTTTAAGTTGTTTTTGTTATAGCATATCTGAAGGTAAGTAGGTTTTTTAATGCTGTATCACCATGTCCTTTTTTATTCTTCCATCAGTAATTGATTTATGACTATTAGTTTTATTTTTATTTTGGGGTGGGGTGGTTTAGGTACACTTCAGTTGGGCAACTATTATTATTTTTTTGCAGTGTAAGGTAATATATAATTTTAGAAATCTTTGGTTGCTCCTTTTTTGGTATTTAATGATTTCTTGTCTCAAGGCGTTTGTTTCTTACTGTCCTTTGTTTATTTGGCATGCATTTGAATTTGGTATTTATGTACTTAATTTTCTTGGTTGCAGACCTTGAAGCTTGCGTGTGGTTAGAGGAGACTCTGAAGAACTTTGACCGCATTCTGGTTGTGATATCCCACTCCCAGGACTTTCTGAATGGTGTCTGCACAAACATCATCCACATGCAAAACAAGAAACTGAAGATTTATACTGGCAACTATGATCAATACGTTCAGACCCGTTCTGAGCTGGAAGAGAACCAGATGAAACAGTACAAGTGGGAGCAGGAACAGATTGCTTCAATGAAGGAATATATAGCCAGGTTTGGGCACGGTTCAGCAAAACTGGCTCGCCAAGCACAAAGCAAAGAGAAAACTCTGGCGAAAATGGAGCGTGGTGGCCTTACTGAGAAGGTTGTGAGGGACAAGGTTTTGGTCTTCCGTTTTGTGGATGTGGGCAAGCTCCCTCCTCCTGTGCTTCAGTTTGTTGAAGTAACATTTGGTTACACACCTGATAATCTTATCTATAAAAACCTCGATTTTGGAGTGGATTTGGACTCGCGAATTGCCCTGGTCGGACCCAATGGAGCTGGAAAGAGTACGCTGCTGAAGCTGATGACAGGGGATTTAGTTCCTCTTGATGGCATGGTCCGACGGCATAATCATCTTAGGATTGCTCAGTTCCATCAGCACTTGGCTGAGAAGCTTGACTTGGAAATGCCTGCCCTGCAGTATATGATAAAAGAGTATCCAGGGAACGAGGAAGAAAAAATGCGGGCTGCAATTGGTAAGTTTGGTCTGTCAGGCAAAGCGCAGGTGATGCCGATGAAGAATTTGTCAGATGGGCAAAGGAGCCGAGTAGTCTTTGCTTGGCTAGCATATAGGCAGCCCCATTTGCTCCTCCTGGATGAGCCAACGAACCACTTGGATATTGAGACAATTGACTCGCTAGCCGAGGCATTGAACGAGTGGGATGGTGGTTTGGTTCTCGTTAGCCACGATTTCAGGCTCATTAACCAGGTCGCCGAGGAGATTTGGGTGTGTGAAAATCAGGCTGTGACCCGATGGGAGGGTGACATTATGGACTTCAAGGAGCACCTGAAGCAAAAGGCTGGTTTATCTGATTGAGTCGCTGATAGTGTTTTACTATTTGTAAAGATTGGCTTTGGGCTCTGTTTTCGGTGCTCTTCTTAGGCAGTCTTCTAGTTATGGATCATGACGAAAGCCAAATGGGTTATCAATGGCTTGTTTATTGTTTCAAGCCCCCTGTATGAGCAGAGCAGCTATTCTATGCTCTATTAATAGGTGGTATTTTTTATTTTAATCATTTAGATAATATTTCTATCTTTCTTGGTTATTAACCAAAGTTTACTTTTAGACACCGACTTGGAGTTTTTTGCATCTGTTGAACGATATGTTGTACTTGAGAGCATAAATTATTATATCAAATTACCGTCTATTCTATTCTATTTATTTAAGGTGATACAGAAAAAAGAAAGGAATAATACTAGGACTAATTTGAAGTTTTATTTTTGTGTACTAATGAATATTTAAAAGGGAAATAGTAAAAAATATGTCAATATGAAAAGTTTATGAAAGTATATAGGTCAATTTTTAGTTATAGAAATTAATAAGTCATAACTTGTCAAGTTATGGTTCATAGTCAGATAAGTTATAGATAAATTTATCAAGTTATGGTTCATAGTCAGACAAGTTATGGACAATAATTTGTGAAGTTATAGTTCATAACCAGACAAATTATGGACGAAAACAGTAATTTAACCTATTTATTAATTTATGTAAATTATTGACCTATTAATTTTAATTCATCTCAAGTATTGATCTATTTTCTTCTTTCTTCCTATTTAAAACATTGTCATATTAATTGATGAGATTATATGCACTATTAAAAAGAGTAAATCACGTCACATTATTTGGTGTTGAGATTGAAATTAGTCTCTGGCATTACTCCAAATAAAATTACGGTTTTAAAGAAGTGGGCAGGACAATGTTGACGTAAAGCAATGTGCGTTGTTGTACTGGCAGAGTCCGGGACCCGATTATGTGATTACCATTGTAGTCCCGATGAGTAATTTGTGTGCAATCATCTTTTGAAGAGACTCATAAGAAAATACGAACATTAGATAATTTGTGTGCCAATCATCTTTTGAGGAGAGCAGTAAGAAAAGCGAACGTTAGAAAATAGATTGCCTGAAAAGAACCAGTTTGTGTTACTAATAAGATCATAATTATCTGGCCTCCTCTCTTGTGCTATGACAATGGACGCTTCTTTTGGCAACCTTTTGCTAGGGATAGCAATTTTAATTATTTGGCATAAGGTTTTATACCAACTTTGAGTTGTCATCTTTTTATGACATGCACTTTTATTATTAGATAATGTGGTGATTTATATGAATAACTATGTCAATAAAAAAATGATAATTTAAAGTTAGATTAGAGTTGGCGTCTCTAATATAGATTTAAAAGATAATAAATGAGATTTCATGTTATTTATTATTTAAAATAAAACTTAAACTACATATCTAAAAATAGTTTCTACTTAAACTATCAAAATAAGTTTAATCGTATTTTTTTGAAAGCTCTTTATGTTTCAGAGAAGCCAAATGAGTGATATGACTTTTAACAGAAAGAAAAACCATATGGATTTAGCTTCTCCCAAAGAATTCCGAACGCTTAATTTGATGTAAACACTGCTAAATAACTTGCTTTCTAGTCCAAGAAGTCAACAAGTCTTAGTATTTAGAATGACACACACACACACACACACGTATATTTCCTTTGTTACTCAAACAGTAAATGCACATTTAGTTCATAAATTTAAAACTATGATTTAAAACCATTATCAATTTATGTATATTTTTTATGAAAAAAAATATTATAATAAATCATGAACTATAAACGAAACCTCATACCAAATATCATAAATATTAAATAGTTGATAGTATAGTACATAGGTCTACTAATAAAAGAAAAAGAAAAGATTTATAGTACGTAAGTCTCATTTGAGTCTTGCTGTCGTATATGGTATATTCTAACTGAGAAAAGAAACAAATGGACCCAATTGTAAAGTACTGTAACACTGCTTAGGGCATGATTTAGCCTGTAAGACCTCCTTTTTCTTTTTTTTTTTTTTTTTTTGCTTATTGTAAAAAAAAAAAAGGAGAAAAAAATGCATGATTATGATATGTTTGGTTCATAGATTAAAATCATGAGATTAGAATTATTTTTAATTTAAGTATATTTTTTGTGAGAGAAAACACTGTAACAAACCATGAATATTCAAATCATGATCAACATGCTTCCCACTCATCTCTTCACCTGACAATTACAATGCAAGGCAACGTAAACTAGCGAATTCACAAGAACAAAATACTATACAGCACGATTCCTACTCCTAATTAGTCCTAAATTAACACCTATGAGCTCCATTAATTTTTAACTGTAAAAATGTTATTTAAAAAAAAAAAATGAGAAAGTCTTGTTTAGCCTACAATTTCTTCTTTTTTTTTTCTTTTAAAAAAATCTTTTTTTTTCAGTTAAATTAAATTTGATGAAATATCGCCAGCCTTGCTTTAAATATATCTTATTATCAAAACGCAAGTATATCACACGCCGACTACCGGTGGCAGTGGCACGGCAGTAAGAGTAACTTATTATAGTTCTCTCTCTTATTATTTGCGTCATATTATTTAGGTCACGTTTGGAGCTCGTTCTAAAATAATTTTATTTTTTGTATAAAAATAGAAATAAAAACGTTTTTAATATTAGACAGAAATCATTTTATAAAATACATTTAGTAGTTTTATCAAGAGATTGTTTTCAATATAAAAAAATCCATTAATGTCTCTCTCTCTACTCGAGAGAGGAGAAAACGAAAATAAATTTTTTTTTTTTCATTTCTCTCCTATTTTAAACCTAAAAATCATTTTTATTTCTATTTTTTATCTTTAATTTTGTCAAACGCTGTTTTAAAATCTTTCATTTTTTCTTGCATAAAAAACGTGAAAAATAAAAACAAGAACAATTTTAAACACAGTATTAGAGTTTGATTCTCCTCGTCTCTGAGTGGGAGTTTGAAGACACCACTAATCTTTGTTTTTTAACTAGGAAAAAAATCCACACACGCAATCCTTTTCTAAAAATACGTATGTACAAAATACATATACATATACACACACACACACACACACACACACACACACACATACATGATTTATCTGCCTTTAAAATAATTGTTTCCATGAAAGTACCCATCAATAAAGTGGGCTCCTTTTGTTTACATTATAATTGATATGGGACAAAATGTAATTTTATTTTGGCCGACACCACTGGAGATTTAACGAGAAACAAAACATGAGATGGTACACTTAGACATATTGCAGAAATCACTTTCTTTAACACAGCAAATTAATTTGATTTGTTACTGGGGGACGGTTAAAATCTGCGTCGTCCCTTCCTCTAACACGGCAAATCTATTTTGGGCCCCAATTATATATAGGAATGATCTAAATGACTTTGCAGAAGAAAAAATTAGTTAAAAGATATTTCAATTTTTTAAATGATGTGATAGAATTTGATTGATTTTAGAGATGCAAGAACAGGCCGGCTTTACCTGGCCTGTCCCGTTCTTTTTAGGCTTACGCGGGCTGGGCCAGCCTGTATAAAAATGACCTTAGTCCAGCCTACACCACGGGCTAATTTTATGTGGGTCAGGCTGGGCCGTGCCGCGAGCCAGGATGGGCCGTGCCATAGGCATTGAATGGGTTGGCCCACTCAATGCCCATCTTGACCCATCAGGAGTTTAGATGGGTCAGCCCATCTAAGTATGCAATTTTTAATTTTTAATTTTAATTTTTAAACAAGTTGACAAATATATAAGTTTGAATAGTTAATGGAAATATGAAAAGGAATATTTTATTTACGATTACCTCATTAAATAAAAACCTTTATAAGGAAAACCCAGTAGGACAAAGCCTTGGTAAGGAAAAAAAAGTACAATCAGGATAATTATAAATAAGATGTTGACAAAATTACTAAAAAAAAGAAAAAAACTGAAGATATTTATAGGCCTAGATGGGCTGGAATGGGCTGGCCCATTATGGGCCTAGACGGGCCGGGTTGGGCCGGCCCATCATGGGCCTAGACGGGCTGGCCTATCCTGGCCCAAGCCCGGCTTGGCCCATGATTTTTCACAGACCGTGCCGGACCGGCTCATGGACTGATATATGTTGGCCCAGCCCAGCCCACCAATATTTATGAGCTGGGCTGTGTCTTGAACAGTGACAAGCCGTGCCGGCCCGACTCGTCACTGTGTCAGGATGTGCCTGGGCCGACCAACGGGCCCGACCTATTGTTGCATCTCTAATTGATTTGCTACTTTTGTGGATAGGAAACATTACTAAAACAAAGAATTTTGAAGAAAAAGATGAAAAATATTTTCTTTTTTATTGAAGTGAAAATTATAATTACAATTGTGTAATAACTAAACTCTTTTTTAATGCTAAAGAAGGGTAAAGGCACAATTTCTGAGGTTATACATAGCTAAAAATATTTTTCTAATGCAAATGGGTGTTTTTGACATTTTAGAAAAATTTAACGGTCAAACTTTTTCTAACTTTCACGGTCAACTATCAGTGGAGGCGTCTATGTAATTTTTTAAAAAGTCGGGGTTTGACGTAATTATATTTTGTTAAGGGAGTGTCTATTATTTTTAAAAGTTATTTCAAGGACTACCAAGACCCTTGAAAAAAAGAGTCAACATGCGAATTAAAAAAGACAATATGAATACGCACCATCTTTTACCATCAGTTTACAATCAAGTGGTTGTAAAAATAATGTTCCACCGGCGGAGCAGAAGTACAGGGTGCACCGTAAAGGCTCTCGTGATTTAAATTCCAATAATTCAGCCTATCGATGCAAGACACCAGTTCTCTTAGACATCTATCAAAAATTTAAATTAATAGGTCCTATATGTATTGTCGTCTAGATCCGGATTGCCATTGTTAAATTTATTTTAAAGACAAGGAAAAAAAGAAGTTTTGGATATAACTTTTCGAAATAAACTAATTAAGAAAATAACCGGCGACAAGTAATGTACTAATATATCCACTTCATACTAATTACACGACCAACCACATCAATTGGAAACAATAACATATATAGGCTAGTCATTATAACAATTAAGCCGTTTGAAATGCATAGAAACGTACGCAAATATTAAATATATTGATCAGTATCAATACGGCTAAAAAATGAACAGCCAGTTAGCCAAAAACTAAAGGCAAGTTATTTAGAGACAAAACCTAGTACCTCAAAAAACTACACCATAGAAATGAACACAACAGTGTCACAATTAAACACCGAATCAATTGAATAGCTACGTTCAAAATATAATATTATTTGACTAGTAGCTCTGCACCATGGGTTTTACAAGAACCCCACTTGAAGGACGACGACGATTCATCGGATGTCGTTTGGGGCCATTGCTCTGCCAATATCTTCTCGAGCTCACATGGCCGACAAGGAATGTTCAAAGCACCCTCGCGATCGAAGCCATACTCCTCGGCTGCTTGCTCTAACAGCCTCAGAAAAGTTGGGTGCGCCAAACAGCTCAAAGGGACCACAAATCTCTTTGGCTCATCTCCTTTGACGGCGATCACCGCGAAGTGCCCTTCTTTGACGTCTTGAGGGACTGCATTTGTGTCGTTTGATGAAGATGGTCTTGGCTTAACCAAGTAGAGACTCCTTTGCAGCTTCTCGGCTATGCTGTTGATCTTTTTCTTGCCACTAGAAGAAGAAGAAGAAGAAGCACCTCGGAACTTGGCCATAATTAGTGTGTCGCTAGCTAGCTAGTTTGGTTTCTAATTAATTTTGACAAGTGTTTGATAATGTGTAATTGTGCACACACTTTTGGGAATGTTAGCTCGCCATATATATAGGTGAACATATAAGCGATGGGTACTGAGATAAGTTTGGACAGCTGCGATTTTACTACTACAATGTCAAAGAAATTAGAAGGTTAAATTTTGAATTTGGCCCCTAAATAGTAGTAATTGTTTCACTTTATACCTCACAACTTAAAATGACACAAAACTTTCCCTTGAGCTTATAATAAGTTGCAATTTTAGTACTTTTGTCATTACAACGTCAAATTTTTAATGGTTAATTTTAATCATGTTAAAAATTTTCAAAACGTTTAAAAAACTACAAATTATTTGTTGGTTTAACCTTATGTGTCACCCACAATTCCTGCATCACCATGGCTCTCCTATGTTACCTTTTACTAACTAATCACGTGACTCATACATGTGCTTAAAACAGTTAAAAATTAACATTTTACTAATTGAAATATCAAAATCGCAACTTATAATAAGTTTAGGTGCAGATTTATTGCATTTTGAGTTGTAGGGACAAAGCGAAGACCCAGTTCATAATCTTCAGAGGTCACGTTTGAAATTAAGCTAAATTACAAAGAGAGAGGAAACGACATGGTGAAGATGATTGTAGAGGGAGCGCTTAAATTATAGGAGACCAGTGCATGCGAGTGGGTGATTACTAGGTTGCGACTTATTTACGCATACAAAAAGTCTCTTCTCCCTCCAGGGCTTTGTCATATCTGCTTCCTATCTGAATATAATTATTACCGCAATATATATGATTAGGAGTTTGGTATCTAGCAATATAGTTAGGCCCATGAATTTGATATAATATTCTAATTCCTTAATAGAGATTAACATTTGTAACTATAAGTGGTTTTCTGTTAAGCTGTGTGCATTACAGGAAAGTCACAAATGCATGTTGGTTTTGGTTTAACATAGCTATATAGAGAGGCTATAGAATATTATAGCACACGGCTTATTATAAAGTTTTGTATGTACAATATATATACGTACGTAGCTGTTGTACCTGAATGTGCATTAATTTATGATCATGTGCGACTTTTATGTATGACTGACTAGCAAAGCTATATATATATATATATGTATATATGTATTTCATATATAAATATCATATCATATGGGGTTACGTGTTTGCGTTTTTCATACCTCCAACCACTTGATGCTCGATGTGTCACTTTCTGTTTTCGGAAGATAATAAATCTGTGGATATGCCACTTCTCCACTCGGTGGACCTGTATAATTATCCAATGTTTAATCGTCGAGATGGTGCGAAGTGCTTGCTTTAATTTATATATTCAGATCTCTGACATTTTTTTTTTTTTTTTGGCGCAGCTGGCTGGAGTATGCTAATAATTTCTTCATTTTCACGTTTTTACTCTGTTGAACATTATGTATGTATAGTTGAATAGTGGTACCGCACATAGCATATACCCACATACACACACACAAATATATATATATATATATATATATATATATTTATACGGTACTTATGTACATATGAGGTTGGTTTTTTTTTTTTTATTGGCTAAAAAGGGGTACTCAGATGAATCTTCGTATAATATTAATGTCGTTAAACTAAGAAGTAGACAAGGACTTTTCACTGAACAGTTTATACAGGACAAGGTCGTGGCAATTTGCAAAAACCCATCACCGTCAATGGACATATCATGTACATATATATTACATGTTTTGTATAGATAGACGCATTAGGTAACTAATGATCATGAGGATTAGTGTCACTACGTTATATAAAGTTATATATATATATATATATATATATTGATTCAGCTAATTTTGTGGGTTTGGCAGTCGGCGGCTCTCCCCCCAATATGCTCGATCACGTCATAATTAATCTGTAAAAAAAGAAAATTATTCGAGTCAAACTCAAAGGATGGTCCATATTAATACCTGTTGCACATGGAAAATTCATATATGCTCGTTTATACATGACCTAATTACGTACATCAAAATGACACTTAGAGCTTTAGATGTAGTTGAGGATGAAAAAGCGAGAAAAAGTGCGAAGAGTACTTGGAAAATTCATATATGCTCGATCACAAATAGCTGTCACATGATGTATAGTAACAAGATATTTCGAGAGAAAATGTATACCAAGTAATAATTATAGCTTTATCTGATAAAGTTCCTGAGATGTGGGCATATTGGTCACTATGTTATCTGGATCACTGAATCATAACATGTATCGTTTCCACAAGATGGAAATCATGAACTTAAAATACAAAATGATAAATATTGAACGAACGTTATTAAGATTAATTCCTCTCTCTAAAAGTAATTGGATTTGATAAGGATATTATTGAGGCTATGAGAGTGCATTGATTAGGCACCTGAAATCTCTTAAATTTGTCACATTTGAATTTTGTGTTTCGAATTAAATGTTAAACTACGTATTTTTAATAATATATATTTATATATCTAGAGTTTTTTTTTTTTTCATTTGATTTGTATCAATCAAACATGCGTAACATTGTCACTGTTAATCAATGTACCTACTTGTTGTCGCTGGATCTCCATTATTATTGGCCTTCCAAATTACAAAACTCTAGCTACTCTTTAACACAACAAGTGAACAATTACTGCTTGCCTCACGAAAGTTAAAACTTCAGAGGCCATCAAAGTTTAAATTAGTAATGAGCCAAAGCATGGGTTTGTATTGTATATAAATATTAAAAACTACTACAGATTAAAAAAGTTCTAGCTAGCAGTAGTACTGTACACTACTTGTATTGTACGTACGTAGTATGTGAGTACTGTTTGTTGTAAGATACTAACCGTAGCAATACTACATTATATTGCGTAATTAAGCTTAATCCAAAGCATGGTTTTCACTCGTACTATACACTACTTTTATCGAAGATATATACATTTCGGATATTCAAGATATAATGTCTTCAGTCTAACATCAGTAGCCTTCCATTTCGGATAATGAACGCGGTCTAATAATTTATTGTTTGAAGAAATTATCGCAAAAATCCAAAGGGAAGTCCTTGTTTTGAGTTCCCACACGACCACATCACATCTTTCATATTTTGCACCAAGGTACCATTACTAGATATTTTCAGCATATCCAAACAAGACAAACATCTTTTCAACCCAGAAATTCGTTCATTCAAGAAAGCTCATTGGTGATTCCACTTGGCAGAACTAGAAAGGCCCCCCCTCCTTTTCGGCTTGGTTTACTAAAAATTTTCCCCCAAAGAACAGACAATAGGCCCTGCAAACACCCATGCAAATAGCTGTCCAAAACTTGAGATTATTAATCGTGTCTCCATGTATTTAACTTCATATACCAAATACATCCACTGATTAGATGGATGGCCCCTCATATATGTCCACGGTACACTTCTCCCAGTGTCATATATATACTTTTCTTTCCAAACTACCGACAAAAAGCGCTTCTGACAAAAATGATTGGTTGATTAGTTTAGAGTTAGACCCCTATCTAATAATGATCTCTATAGCTATAATAGTCTATTATAATGAGTGCTCGGCCATTTTGGATTATCATGAAGGACATTTATGAAACTAGTCACAACTGATTATGAAGTTGCCCACATAATAGTGCACTTTGCCAAACTTTGGGATGAAAATGAAAGAGAAACTTTAAAGGAAAAAAAAAATTTTACTCTACAATAAGGACTTGTTTACAGTCTCTCAGTTTGAAACTAGAAGACTTGACTCACATGTGCTATTGTAAGCGGCTGAAGAATTAGTATATAAGTTTCTTATGTATTGAGTCGTAACTGTTATTATTTTAAAAACTAATTATTATTTATAAGTATATGTTAATAAACGACTGCCATATACACATGTTATAATTAATTACATAAATATTAAAAATCACATCAATAAACGATTGTCCTTTTTTTTATATAAATCATAATATGTATATAAATCATAATATGTACATTTGTCTTTTTTACTATTAATATCAACCATTTCATCGTAACTAACTATCTTTTCTAAACATAAATAATCTTGTCGTTAAGGATTACATCTGTCGTGTTCTCTTTTTGATAGGTACATCTGGTCATGTATGAACATTTTCTTTAACAGTACATGACAGTCATTTATTGTCATATGCTTAAAAATGACTTATGATTATCAAAATAGTAACTATTATATGATTCCATATAAGAGAATTATGTTAACCGGTTATAATGAGAGCCTGTGTTGGAGGACCACAGAAAATGCCCTATAGTAATATTAGAAAACTTGTACCTAAAAGTAGCATTGCTATACTAGAATCAGCATTTTCATTTTTATTTTATGCATTATATCCCTTTCTTATAGTCAGGTAGATAAAATAAATATTTATCCACGTACGCATTAGTGCATATATAGCCAAAACACTGTTTCTTGTCAATAGTGTAATTTGGCTGCACCTTTTTTTTGGGG
>NW_010367841.1:94820-104181 GCF_000414095.1 Morus notabilis | reverse complement strand
GGGGATGGGGGGGATTATAAAAGTGACTTGCACATGCACGAAATATAGCTGTGTGGTTTACATGCATGCATGAACACAGAATTGTTTTTATATCATGGAATATTGCATAAACTCGAAGCCTCTTTAATTTATATATACTTTGGTTTGGCTCTCTATCTTTTTTTCTAGTTTTGGAGTAACAATTAATATTAAAACTAATTTTATTAGATAATTGATTAATTAAGGCTATTAATTCCCTCTCTGCTAGTTATATCGAACCATGCACCACGTACATTTTTAGATTATATTTTCCGTCTGTCTTTTGTTATCTGCCGCCATTGCTACAACGTACTATCAGCAACAGCGTACCGTATTGAAGTGTACTTATAGGGGCAACCAGATATGTGTTTCATAATCATTTCAGTAGAAAATCAGAGCGGCCAGGGTTTTTCTGTTCTATTATTATTATAATGTTATAATTGGTGTGTTTGTTTTGCTTTTGGTTTGAAATCAGTCTTTCGTTTCGTCATTGTCGCCGGGCCAGTGCCACTGACATGTGAGCAATATTAATTTATTGGGGAAGAAAATTCTTTGTTGAAAACCACAAGGAGTAGTCCGTTTTCCATTATTGTATATATGCATCCTCGTTTCGTCATTTTCATGTCGTCGGTCCGGTCCACCTACTGGGGCTTGCCGGTGTCGGAGGACAACAATGTTGATAAATTGATAATTCCAACGTACACACTTCTTTCCATCCATGCACCTGATATCATTTAATAGGAAAATTATTATTGTACGTTCATGTGCACATCTATATACATATATTTGCGAGTTTCATGGAGATTACCCATTAAAATTAGAAATTTGTATAAATATAAAAAGCCACTTGGTAAAGTGTATAGTTGGTTGGTTCAGTGACTTCAGTCCAATATTGCAACAAATTTTTTTTTTTCCCTAACATAAGAGTACAGTAGCTCCATCCTTGCGGATCTACAAAATAATGGCAATTGCATTTTTTTTCTCTTGTTTCTTCTGGTATTTATAAATAGATTAAGAAAGTTACTTCATTGAAGCCCATAAATGCAAGAATTTAATACGTGGATAATACATATAATAAAATATTGGGAAAAGGAGACAAATACCCTCTTAGAGTGCATAAGTCTAGATTTTTACCCTTTATTTATGATTAATATCCTTTTTAATCAAATAATATAATAATCAAAAAGGTATTAATCAAAAGTGAGAGGCTAAAATCCAGACTCATACACTTTAAGAGCAAGTTCAACCATTTTTTATAAAAAGTTATCTTTTTGCTCAAATAAGAATTATATATCTGGGTATTATTTAGAATTTCAAATAGTAGAGGATAAGGTAACACAGTTTAAGGGAAAAAAAAGCAATGAACAATTACACCAATTTTTACGCAGTAAAGAATATTAACTTAAATTCTTGCATCCTTGGGGCACTATTAACAGTGGCAACGCCAATCTTCACTGTGATTTTATTTTGAGGCTCCTACTAAAAGACATTTGATAATGTTTAGACATAAGTAATGGATGAATCAATAATGAGTTTTACCTCTAGTTGAGCGGCACAAAAATCACATCTTTATTTTCCCTATTCTTTTTCCCACTTTTTTCCTCTTATATTTTACTTCCTCTCAACAAATAAATAAAATTTGGACTACAGGGATGATCCGGGAAATTTGATCCCCAAAAGCTAATTTAGCAACATAAATTATGAAATGTACATAAATATAGACAAAAGTAATGGAAAAAAATATAAGTAGCAACTAGCAAAGCATCGTGCTGACGCGAACACTTTACTAAAACATTGACCCTAATTTGTATGCATTTCAAAATCAGGAAAACGAAATCTTGCAATCAAATAAGAAAGATGTTATAGGCAAAAGAGCTTAATGATAAATATTAATACAAGAGTCAATGTCTAAAAAAACCTTCGTCCTTTGGTCTCTATCCGACTGTCACATTAATTTTATTCTCATTTCTCTCACCAAAAAATTGCACTATTTCGGAGGTTCAAACCTCCTGTGTATAGTAAAAGATTACAGAGAAATTTTTGTTTATTCTACACCTGATCAAGGACGCATCTTAACCAATGAAGAAAATAACATACAACATGTTACTTGCTAGTATTCGCCACTTGTTACAGTTAGACATGTCTATTTATATACAAACCTGCCCAAAAGAAAGCGCATGAATTTCAAATCATGCAAGTATTTCTCCACTCTAGCTCGTTATTGACCATTTCTGTACCTGCTTGAAACGTTGAAGAACCATTTACAAACAAAGAAGGCTATAAAAAACAAGTGGTATGAAGGCATTATCAAGTTGCGTTGTGTAGGCCTCCAGCAAACCACTAACAATCACGGCAACGACGAGAGAGGACCAATGCTGCAAAAGTAATAGACAAAGGCATAAGCAATGCCAGAAAGAAAGAAAGAAAAGACACAAAGTCATGTCACACTCGTATTGCCTTATGTTTGGTTCTCCCCCAAAGGCAAAGAAAAGACGCAAGTCATGTCACACACTCAGATTGTCTTATTTCATTTGTCAATTTATTTTCCTTTAAAATAATGTCAGGAAAGATAAGTCATCCACATTACTGTCTTTGACTTGAACCCAATAACAGCAATAGCTCATGAATAAAGCTCCACCATGACGTTCCAAGTTGACAGTTTATTGTCGAGCGTAATTAATACGCAGAGAAGAAACGATACCTCTGTAACAATATACCCCGTTGATGCTAAAACGGGAAGCAGAACTGAGCACGTGGCCAGAACAGATGTAATCCCAGCTGCAGTTCCTTCAATGGTTTTCTCTACCAAGTATATCATGTCAAGTACATGTCAGCAAAGTAATGCAAAACTCAGCAGGGGGGAAAAATCAGGAAATAAAAAAGAATACTTACTGCCTGTTTTGCTCCACCTGAGGACACCATACTTGTATCCGACCATCGATGCCTAAATACATAGGTGAATTGTTACCAAGAAATATAACACAATCTTACACGAGTGGCCCAATAAAGGTTCAGAAAAACCCTTCCATAAAGTAGCTTTTTTTTTTTTTTTTTTTTTTTTCCCCTTTTATAACTTCTGTAGCATATTCATTTTGAAATTGAATCAGAACTCCTCTGATCATTGTTAACCTTTTTAGAGTTATGAGTTGACAAATTATTTAGCACAAACCTTATTGCAACTTGTGGTTGCTATATCCCTTACATGTTTCTATAACTATCCACAGGTCCAGATGAAAAACTAACTGCAGAGATTATGCTATGTGAAATAGCATGCTTCTCATAAAAATAAGAACTCCAGAGTTATCAATGCGATAACAAAATAATGCATGTGATGACTAATATCACAAATTAGTAGTTTACAAAAAGAATATTCACCATTGTATCTCCAATCCCGAGACTTAAAATTCCAGCAAAAGGGGCAAGGGGACGATCACTGTAGCCAGAGGACATCCAAATGGGAAGTGCACATCCCAATAGAAGAGAAAAGTGGCTGAACAAAGCAGATAGCATCAGAAAAGAGATAGCATTAAAAAAGAGACAATAATGAATTCGCTGAATGAGGGACATCTGTTTGAAACTTCTGATCTACAAGGGAAAGGCTTAGATCAAAAGCATGACACACCTGACAATTAGAATATCAGAGTCACGGTGGTCAGTGAAGGCATTCATAAACTGATGTACAGGTTGTCCCAAAGGCCAAATTCTCCATACCTGTCTACAAAAATATGGTTATACAGGAGGACAATCAACATAGACAGGGTTATACATTCCAAATATTAGAAAAAATTGGCAATTTTTTTACACTCAGACCCTTAACCTAATAAATTATAACAATCAAGACAATAAAATTTCTTTTAGTTTATTTTAAGTTCTTTAAAAAAAAATTCCAGCAGAAAAAGCGAGTCCTTTGAAATAGATTGAGGGCACAGTTGTCGCCTTAAAAACTCCATTTTCCTCCTGACTGCTCCATGGTATGCAATGAAATAAATTTCAAATCCAAAATAATGCTCTATAATTCCTTGACTACGTTGGAACTTGTGGAAACCATTGGAACTACGTGGAGTGTAATTCTGATTTCCCCTTTAATTACATGACTAACATAAATAGTCATTCCTATAGAGCATAACGAGCTAATGAAGACGAAAAAAATTTGTTTAACAGGGTCATAAAATGGAAGTTTGCTAACTTACTCGAACAATTTCCAATACCATGAAAACTCCCAAAGCTGCACCAAAGGCTAGATCAAGAAACTTTGGCTGGAAAACCAACAGCAAGGTTAAAACATAAAAAAGAAAAACAAACAAAACGGATGAGCAAGTACCACATATGACACAAACATCCTCCTTAGTTGCAGACCTGGAAGATGAGAGCAGGAAGAAACATTGAAACAGCCATGAGATGGTAGTACTTTCGGAGAAGAATCCTCTCAATCTTGCTATTTTTTGAGATATTATAGAATTTCAAAATAGATGCACAAATCACAATCACCCAGTAGATACACAAGGATAGTCTTTTTAGAGGTTCTGAAAAGACAAAAGAAAATCCCCTGCCAAAAGGATAAAATTGTAGACATTAGACAGTAATCTAACGAAAATGCTATATGAAATATCCAAAGCTATTAAGTAAAAAAGTATTTGTTTAGAAAACAGAAATGATATGGCTTTCAAACTAATGCTTAAAGTAGCCCACTTATACATCTTGATAGGCAGAGAGCATCTCAAACATCTAATTAGACATACAGGAATGTTTCAATCTCCATGAAAAAGTTAAATGACAATTCAATTTTAAGCAGGAAGAGATTTGGAGAAGATTTCTGCAGAAAGCATGTAATTACTTCAATGTTTTAACCATTCGGCCTAAATGGATATGAAATTTTTGTTTCCTTGAAACAATAAACCGCCATTCATCTTTTGATATTAGAAGCCAAAAGGCTCTTATTTAGTGATAGTGTGAATTTTCACAAAACCTATAGACTAATAGCCTGGTAAGGGCTATAGGAATTAGTTATGAAGAACTTCAAGCTACAGGCAAATAGAAATCATGGACATGTATCCGATTCCTTCACAATTCTAATATCTACAACATTCATAAGAAATAGTAACAAACGCAAGGTATTCATTAAAATAGCTTTTAATCCTAAGGGTTGCTAGTCAATCATCTTTCACGTAGTCACATAGATCATCAGTAATCTTACTAATACAATGACAACTAAAATAAAGCAATATAAATTCTACTTAAGTACCACACACAGACACAGGTTAGACTGTGCACCCCAAAAAAAAAAAAAACCAACAACAACAACACCACCAAGATGATCTATTCACCGGGAAATTATTGTGTATAAATTGATAGCTACCAAATAACAACTTTATAGCTACCACACTAAATTTAATGTAACAAAAGGGAACAGAAGAAGATAAGCATTACCAGAGCAATGGATGCATATGAAAATCCAGAATAAACTGCATCCATGATGGAATGATCAGAATCATAACAAATCCAAGGGAAGAGAAGAATATAAGGGACTTCCAAATCTCATTGTTGGTCCTTGATTCAGAATATCGTTTACTTGAAAACCATTCCCATATTTGATGTACAAATTTAAACACCGCTGGGAAAAGAAGAAGGCCAAGGAGCATCCCCTGCAACGAAGAGAAAAATAAGAAACATACATATATATATACTATTCACAATCAGTTTCATCACGTAAATAATAGTCATACCTGAATAATAATACCAATCTCACTCCTTTTACTTCCATAACGCACCACTTCTGCTGTAATCAACAACCTACATGCCTATTTGACCAAATTTTGGTAACAACAATATCCATAAGATAGCTTATTCAGGGGAAAAAATATTATTAAACTTCAAGTGCAGGGAAAAAAAAACCAAAAAACAAAAAAAAAAAAGCAAAAACAATACACAAAACTAACCTTTGCTATGGTAAATGCCAACATGTCGCTTAAATAGAGAACAAGACCTGATGTCAACAAAAGTGCTTCCCCTGAAACGCAAGTGGATACTAATGATTACTAAGAAAAAAACTACAACAACAAAATTTAGTTTCTGAAACATTTGGGGAAGGCAAGGCACAGCTGAAGCTATTTACTTAAGTCTTTAAACGTAACTGGTGGAGACAGATTAAAATTAAAAAAATGAAAAAAAAAATTAAAGAAAATGATTGGTCTGGGAAGCAGATATATTAATGTTTTGGAATTGTATGATTATTGACAATAGAAAGCTCATGAAAGAACGCAAGACAAAGAAAATAGTCGTATGATACAAACCAATTGAAGCACTGGATGGAAAAGTATTAAGCAGATGCTGTATTAATCTCACAGCTGCCAATCCATGAAAAATCATCCACATTAACTTAAGTACCGTATTAAACCCTGCAAGAGAATGAATAAACGACAGAGTGAGCATAAATATTATTAGCTCAAGCAAAGGTTTAACAAAAAAGAGGAAAAATGATGATACAGTAGTTGCATAAATACCCACCAGAAAGAGATAATGTATGAAGAGATGCACAGCACAGTACCGTATACAATACTATGCAACTTAAGCTAAATTTTGAATGCCAAGTACTACGCAGACTAAGGGAACGCATATTGCCAGGTTCACACCATGTAACCATGCAAAGAAGTACAAGCACGCTCAAGCAACAAGCAGAAGTAGCCCAGTACTGCATCGTTAGGTGTTCGAACTCTACACAGCGAGACGGAAACAGAAATCAGAATTGTGTAAAAAGTGAGAATGAAAGCGACATGAAATCCAAAAGAAAACGGGGCCTCTAAGACGAAAGGAAAAACAATATGTGACACGATTGTTTTTTCATTTTCAATAGAATATCAACCAATGAACGTGACAAACATCATATACAAAACAAAAGAACGATGCTAATCGATGCAATAACTGAACCTCCAAAAGTGATCCAACCAGCATCCTTAAGTAAATCCAAGAGATACTAGTTGATATTCAGAAAAAAAAGGATCATTAACATAATAAAATGCCATTAAAACAACCTAACTTTTCACTTGAAGCAATGAATTTTATACCTTCAATTTCGACTTCTTTCATAGCTATGGCCCTCAACATCTGTGTCAACTTACACAGCATAAGAGCTGGCAAGGTAACAGCCCCTAACAGTATTCCTGAGGAAGCACCAGGCCTGAAATATATATATAAAAAATAAAAAATAATAACAAATAGAGCTCTTTTACACAATAAACAATCATAGAATCCCTCAAAAAAACAAAAAAACAATTATAGAAACACAAAAATTTCACATTAGGAATTCATATATTAGCCTCCGCTCAATAAAATACAAATAAAAAAAGTAAAAAACACACATTTTTGGAAGAACTGAAATCGAACATCCCTTCCATTCCATTTCCCATTTTTCTCGGTGCCCAAATACAGGAAATTTCATCCAATTATAACCATATAAACAAAAAAGAGGGAATTTATCTTCCCTCCGACGCCGAATATAGAACAAACCCTTGCGAATTCACATTTGAAGGGGGGAAAAGCGAAATCTGAGAGATTTGAGATATAAATTTACCTGGTCTTGAAGAAGGAAAAGGAATTGGAAGAATCAGCCAGGACGTCGAGTGATAGGGCGGAGAGCGCGAGGAGAGAGAGGGCAAGGCCGTGGCAGAGGAGAGACGAAGGAAGGGAAAACACGACGCCGGCCACGAAGATGACGACCACCGCCCTCTCTCCGTTCACCAGCGACTCCATGGCCGCCATTGCAAACGTTGCTCTTAGATTTCGACTCTTTTTCTTTTTCGTTTTTATTTTTATTTTTGTTGTTGCTGTTGGAAAAGGTAAGCGGTTTAATTGTTCGTTGAAATTATGGTGAGCATAAAAATTAAAAAATAATAAATGAATATAACCGCGTGAGGGAGGAAAGGCGCGCGGAAGAGTACGGAATGTTATATTTATTCAGTTGAAGTTAGAAGTTGAAACGGAACCCAACGCTACGTGACTTTTGGATGAAGGTTTCCTTCAGATATTACACCGTCGTTTTCTACCATCTCTAACAAACGTCATCAAAAATGTTAAAACGTTGATTAGTACCTTTTTTAAAACGTTGATCAGTAGTGATGGCAATCGAGCGAGGAATGATTTCTCATTCTCATCCCATCTCCACCCTCTTAAATCATCTTCATTCCCGCTTCTATCCTCACTTAACGAAAGACGGGATTAGAGTTGAGAATTTTCAATTGGAGAGAGGATAAATCTTTTCTGAGCGGGTCTCATTCCTCATCATATTTTATAATAATTTAAAAGAAAAAGATAAAAATTCACTTTAAATTTAAGTTAAAATCAAAGTTTCAAACCAAAATTTAAACATATGCCAACTAAATTTTAGTAAGACTAATTATGTGTCTAAAAAATTAATATCATGTATGTACATTTACTTATAAATTAATTATATTAATTTTTATATCAAGACCTCAATTAGAAAAAATACCTCGAGGCCGACTCGGATGATAACTTGAGTTCTTTGACCACGAACGATCCTTGCTCTAAAGCTTTGTGTTTAGAAAACCAAAGTCTTTCACGTCAATTCTTTAAATCTACGTAGACGTGTGTGTGGGCACACTCAAGACTAAAACGGGTTAGATCAAACACTCAAATTTTCCACAAACACCAATACATGCACGATGTGGAATTTTTGGGAGAAAAATTTTTCATTCTCTCTCTATTTTTGGAATTCGGCCAGCCCTCAAGAATTTAGGTTAAAAATTGTTACGCGCAATTTTTATCATATCTTATTTATAGAGTAGAAGTCAAACTTCTAGAAGGAATCAAATCTCTCTCTCCAATTTGAATTTTTAAACAAAAATTCTCCTCTACCTTATCTCCTTGTGGCCGGCCAACTCTAGGGTTTCATATCCCTGTGTGTGGCGCCAATTGCAGATAGGAAAGGAAGAGAAAGTCATCATTTATCCTGTAGTCCAATTTTAATTCAAATTCAAATTTGAATTTAAGTCAAACTTAAATTAATTTGAATTCTAAATTGAACAACTTATCAAATAAGTTTAAAAGGATAAATTTAAATTATGTTCATGATTCAAATTCAAATTTAAATAATCACATTATTTAAATAATAATTAATTCTCAATTAATTCTTTTGAGTATTTAATTTTAGAATTTCATAATTCTAAAATTTCCATTTTGCCCTTTGTGTCTGGTAGAATTACAAGGACGACACGGGGACTAATGGACCTATAATCCCGAGCTCTAATAAAATTAATAATTAATTAAACACTTTAATTAATTAATTAATTCTATTAATTCCAATAGTTACTCCACTGTAAACTTGAAATTG
>NW_010367841.1:90124-94799 GCF_000414095.1 Morus notabilis | reverse complement strand
TCATCCTTAAGTACCATTGATTCTCTAATGGATAGTGATTCATAAAACACATTCATGAACCAGAGCGCTCTTACTAATCCAAGTACCGAATCAACACTCAAGAGAATTATTTATCTACTTCTTTCTCAAGAAGGAATGGATTCCATCTCGTATAATAACATTCCCGGCTACCTATTTCATCATGTCTCCAAAATACAAGGAATATGATTCAAGGTATCGGAATCCGTACCGAGTAAATCAAAAGACACAAATCCATAAATAAGAGTTTGTTAAAAACTCAGGATTAAGATCATTCTATATATGACCATCGGTAGACTCAATTAGAATTTCTATGCTTAACGGAAATTATTAGAAATTCATATTGTGTATGTGTCCCTGTTCCACACAATCTCATTATGCGAAATACACTCATTCAATATCTCACCATATTAACATTGCGGATAGCACCGTTCCATTCTAAATGAGAATGACATGTATTAATAATGTTTTAATTAAAGATTCTGAACTTTAATTAAATTCATTATGAACAACATTTTTTATTATTATCTTTAAACATTATCCTCTCGTATACAACACTTATATACAATGTTTAAGATTACATAAATAATCACGGAATTTTCATTTGATATTCATCAAATATTCATAAATATATGCACATAAAATGATGAATAAACTCTTTTATTAATTAAATAATAAATATCCTATTACATCTCATGCTTTTAGGACACTATTCCCAACATATCAGGACGAAGGCCGGTTGGAGAGTGCTTTTCTTACTCTGTTTCTGTCACAATTCGAGGATAAGATACTATTCTCATCTCTGGTACCATCCCAAATTATTATTCTCCTTTCCCACCCTTTTCAGGGCGATGCATTTGTCTCTATGAGTAATATTGTAATATCTAATTGCTTAGAATAAATGGAGCTTTTTTTCCCTCTTTACTCCGTAAACCATAAGACATAATACAACGGTAAATCTATATTATCTTAAAGTGTATAGTTCAAATCTCGCACTCTACATTAATAAAAAAAAAAATTGCTCACTGCACAACACAACATTATAAGATGGTGGACAAAATGATGACAATTTCTATGGAGATAAAACCTCACACTCACAAAGTAGTTGGTCCTGCTAAATTAGGTAACACCTATCCACCAAACGGGATTCACTTCACATGAATAATGAAGTTTTAATAATATGAGGATGAATAGGGGTGTTCCGTGGCAGATTGTATGCGGCTAAGTTTCAAGACTTTTAGCACGAATGACGAAACAATGAAAAAATAATAATTTTTTTAAGGGAAGGTGGCAGTTGAATTATCAAACATCATTAAGTGTTAAGCTTAATTAGAACTTTTAGCTGTGTTAAATGTTATAGTAGATTATGGTTCGCTATATCCATATGAGCTATGATAGATAGGCTGGGATATTAAATGGCAAGACTCACAAGCATGGCATAACACGATTCTAAAGAGGGTAACAGGTTACGTTAATTATCAACTAACGACTTTCGAACTTACAAGCTAAAAACCTAACAATTACTTCCCAAACTTATTAATAAATAATGTCGTGATTATATTCAATGTCCATGCTCGTCACGTCGTTTTCTTTGGATTCGTAGAATATGAAATATTTTGGCCCATGGATAATGGCGATCGGTTTTCTCACCCTTGAGAGTAGGTTGTTGCCTGGACGTGATGAGGCTCCTTTGAGCCTGGTTTTTCCCATTTCTTGGAGGGTTGTGTGTGTGAGGCTCTGCCTCTTTGTTATTGTGCTTCCGTTGGTCTTTGACCCGTCTTAATTCGAAGGTGTTATTCACTCATATAAACACAATATATATATATATATATATACACTGTACTATAGCAATAGATTGGTTTCATTCAATTAAAGCGGTGGTCTAATAGTATACAAAAAGTAAAAATATGAAATTTTCCCATTTGATTGTCTCTGCTCTTCTTCGGTTCTATATTCGACCGAAAAAAAAAACCTAGCTACTCGTATGAACGGATTTTTTGGACGAGAACTCCATTGCATGTATTTGTCCGCTTTCGCAGATAGAAAAGATTTTTCTTATGTGAATGGCAGAATACAAGTGCACACGGAATGAAACACAGGTAAGAAATAACCATCGTTTGGCATATGTATGTTACATCTTGTAGTTCGTGGAAGTGAGCTAGTGCTACGTTTGGTAATTATATATATTGAATTGTCCCACATACATATATATATATATATATATATATATATATATGACTTTAACAAGGTCTAGTCATATAGTCATACCAAACTAGACCACATGTTAAAGTCATCTTTTTGTGCTAATTAAATGGGAAAGAAGAAGAAGAAGAAGAAGATGTAGACAAACGAAGATGAATTTATATTGTCATTAATAGCATTAGATGATGGCTACACTATATTAACGTTTTTATAAGAAAATACTTAGAAGCACTACTGATATTAAGCACCGTCATTAATACAAAATGAGTTTTATTGTGAGTCTCAACGGGACTCACTTTTTATTAGTGGGTGGTGCTAAACACTATTAATATCTTATAGCATTGCTTTTCAGCAAGTAACTGATGGTGGCCAGCTACTTATTTGGCTTATCCGGCGAGTAGGAGTTCGTTCCTACTATATTTAGGAAAACAACAACATTTTTTTCTTTTTTAATATAAAGAGAAAATAACAGCAAATTGGCTCACCTTCTGCGCATATATACGAAACTATTAAACTAACTAGCACTTGGAAATATCTACACAAAATCTTCTATACCCTATATAGCATCGTTCCTCTTTGAGAAATATTACTCTCCAAAACGAAAACTTATATTTGTATAGTACGTATTGCACATTGCTACACGTATCCGGTATTACTAAGTAAATACACGTGACATATATACCATTTAGTTGTATAAAAGATAAATTCAAGATGATTTTATGTTATGGGGGTAAGTTACGTATAAAGTTATCCTATCGATATTGCAATAACAACTTTGATCTTTATTAATATAATTTTGATGCCATCTAGATGTTCAAAAACAAACACTAGCGAGTAGAGATACCTCAGCATATATAATAGAAACTCCATATAATATTCATAAAATTTTGTTAATTAGTACATAATAACTTATTTTTTATACCTTGAAAAGACCCAACTTAAGCTTCTTTTTTTTTTCTTTTTTCCTTTTTTTCTCACAGTTACACTGCAAGGCCGCAAACAGAGGTAATCCACTCATTAATTCCTATAAGCCACATACAAACACCGTCTGGGTCAAATTCATCTATAATAATGGAGTCATGATATACCTAGGCTCGAACAAGATCCAAATTAATCTTTTTCGGCGACCGAACTGATATTGAAAATCACCAGCTTCTGGTCTCTGCATATATCTTTGTGTGATCATCAGCATCATATATAGTAATGGCGGAAATTAGCGCCAGCCATGTTAATATTCAAAAGCCTCACGCCATCTTCATCCCCTACCCACTACAAGGCCACATGATCCCGTCCGTCCATCTGGCAATCAAGCTAGATGCAAATAAGGTTTTTTGCGACGACATGGCGTCGCAAATTTGTCGGCGCAAATAATTCGTCGCAAAAACGTTTTTTGCGACAACATACTGTCGTTGTAAATGTATTTGCGACGACAATTGTCGCTAATACATCGTTGCAAATTTTTCGTGATATGAAAGATTTTTTGCGACGACATTTCAAATTGTCGTCACAAATAATCTTATTTTTTTTGCGACGACAAGTCTAAAAAAGTCGTCGCAAAAAACCGAAATTAATTTTTTTTATAATTTTTAAAAAATAGCAATTAATTAATTTTTAATATTTTTAATTAAATATTATTATGTTACATACTCAATAGAATTTATTAAGATACATTAAAAGTGAAATATAAATTAATATTAAAAACAGTAAATCTAAATAAATTTATAAAATATATTATGAATACGACATGAAGTGCATATATAATGTTCAAAAAAATATAAAAGTCTAAATAAAGTGAAAAATAAAAAAGTACATATAACGGAACTAATCGTCTAAGTTTGCAGCATCGCCAGCATCTGAATCGTCATCAAGATCGTCATCATCTGAAGGAGGCAGAGGAGCGTCTAGGGCAACTGGTTCTGGACGATCATTCGTAGGTAATTGGATGTTGGGCTGCAATTTAGCCATCAACTCTAGCACCTTCACCTAATATAGCCAAGGACAGCTGATATGGCCACTTGAAATTTCATAATTTTTGGCGACCTCAATAAAAGCATATAACCCATTCCAATATTGATCCGACAATCAGTTCCTCAAATAAATCTAACTTTTGTCAATCGGCATTTCAACTATACACAACAACAGACATAACAATTTATTAATGTGTTTAATTAATTTTAATTTTATTATTTATTAACACAATTATCTTTTATTCATTAAAGTTTGTTAATGAACTTATTAAAATTTTCATTTTCTAACTAAATTTCGGCAACATAACGGCTTATTTTTCTTGTGATCTAAAAATCTAAACTTGCAGAAAAACAACTTTAAAAGAATTCGGCACACCATAGCTGCAAGATGTGCCACTCATAACAAGAATCACAAACATATACTAAATTTCAACAATATAAGAAAATCATAGTTCAAATATCAAAATCATAATCCCGAATTCATACAA
>NW_010367841.1:87854-89537 GCF_000414095.1 Morus notabilis | reverse complement strand
AGCCGGTGGCGACAGGCGGCGGCGGCGGCGAGGGGAAGAAGAGGCGGAGAGAGAGACTTAGTAGGAGAGAGAGAGAAAGCGTCGGGGGAAAATGAAGAGGAAGAAGATAGGGTATATTAGATCAGACTTATTTGCGACTACATTGTCATCGCAAATAAATTTAAAATGTCGTCGCAAATAATATGAAATTATTTGTGACGATAAATGTCGTCACAAATAAAGTGAAAATGTCGTCGCAAATAATCATTTTTTCCGCGTTTAGTTTTTGGTGAAATCTTAAAAAGATTATTTGCGACGACAAAGAGAAAATGTCATCGCAAATAACATGGAATTATTTACAACGACATTTATCGTCGCAAATAATAAGATATTTGCGACGACTTGTCGTCGTAAAAAATGGATTACCATGGCGGTAAAAATTCGCACCATTGAAATTTGCGCGCTAAAATTATTAGCGACGACATTGTTGTTTTATTTAATGGGGAATAATTGCGACAATCGCAAATATTGTATTATTTGCGACGACATTTGTCGTCGCAAAAAATGTCGTCGCAAAAATCGCTTTTTCTTGAGGTGCGCCTCCCAATGCTTCACCATCACCTTCATCAGCACCCACTCCATCCACCACCACACCGCCAAGTCCCAACCCCACGCCGGCGACGATTTCTTCGCCCACACCGGGCTTGACATACGCTACCGCGCCATCTCCGATGGCCTCCCCGTCGAGTTCGACCGATCGCTCAACCACGACCAGTTCATGGCTGCTCTGCTGCATGTGTTCTCCGCTCACGTGGAAGAGGCTGTCGAGAACATCGTTAGGTCTTCGGAGCAGCCGCCAGTTAGTTGTCTGATTGCGGATACGTTTTTCGTTTGGCCTTCCAAGATTGCTAAGAAGTTTGGTTTGCTTTATGTTTCTTACTGGACTGAACCGGCTTTGGTTTTTACACTTTATTATCATCTGGATCTTCTTAGGAGGAACGGCCCTTTTGCTTGTCACGGTACGATTTTTTTTTCTTCTTTCTAAATTTCACCTTAATTTTTCCTTCTCTTTGAGAAATATGATATCTTTCAAATATGTTGTGATTTAACATATGAAATGTCTTTGTTTGAACGTTACATTGTCATGTAGTAATTTAGGCCTTAATCCTTATCTGCATGATGTCGGTCACCGAAAAATGTTGTGAAATCGCCGCCACGTCTATACTACACATATATGATATATGCAATGTTATACATGAGTATTGTATCTCCCAAAACAAAAAATAAAAATAAAAATAAAACAAGAGTATTATCACAAAAAAAATAAATAAACATGACTACTTCATGTTGTGTGTATAGTGCCGGTTTAATGTAATATATATATATATATATATATATAGATCATAAGAATATTCCATCGAAAATATAGATCATAAGTATAAAGTATAAACAGAAACAGTAACAATAAATTAATAATAATAATAATAAGACAACTTTAATTATTAATTTATCACATTATTGTGAAAAGCTTTGTGCGTTTCATGTACTAGAAGCCTACATATTTTGATTAAGAACTAGTAGTGGTTATTTAATTTTTAAGATACAGCAGTCAATATTAGTGTCTAAAGCACTCCTCAATTAACATACATAAAAAAAGGAAAAAAAATACCCTTTTTTTTGGGGGGGGGGGGGGCGGGGGTGGGT
>NW_010367841.1:41911-87645 GCF_000414095.1 Morus notabilis | reverse complement strand
AAAAACAAAAAAAAAAAAAAAAAAAAATACCCCTTTTTTTTGGGGGGGGGGGGGTCAGTGTTCGTGAGGACGCAATAGATTACATACCCGGTGTTTAAGGCCATGGAGCCCAAGGACATGATGTCGTATCTTCAAGAATGTGACACAACATCAGTGTGCCACCAAATAATCTTCAACGCCTTCAAGGACGCTAGAGGTGCACATTTTGTTCTATGCAACACTGTTCAAGAGCTTGAACCCGATACCGTACTAGCCCTACAGGCCAAGATGCCATTCTATGCCATTGGACCCATTTTCCCCACTGGCTTCACCAAGAGCACCGTCGCCACGAGCCTGTGGTCCGAGTCCGACTGCACCGGATGGCTCAATGCTAAGCCACATGGTTCGATGTTATACGTCTCATTTGGTAGTTATGCCCATCTTACAAAAAAAAGACCTTTCGGAGATAGCAAATGGCCTTTTGCTTAGCAATGTGAATTTTGTTTGGGTGCTTCGGCCAGACATTGTCAGCTCGGACGATGTTGATCCACTGCCCGTTGGATTCGAGAGGAGGTTCGTGACCGTTCGATGATCATACCTTGGTGCTGCCAGATCGCCGTGTTGACCCACCCGGCAATAGGAGGTTTCTTGCCTCATTGTGGATGGAATTCGATATTAGAAAGCATTTGGTGCCAAGTCCCACTGTTATGTTTCCCCTTACTCACCGATCAGTTCACTAATAGGAAATTAGTTGTCAATGATTGGAATCAATTTAAAGAACCAAGGGTTAGTCACTAGGAATGAAGTTTCGGAAAATATTAACCGTTTGATATGTGGAAAATCAGGACTTGATTATAGGAAAGCAATACAGGAAGTGAAGTTAATTTTGGATAATGCACTGGGGTCCAATGGATCATCGGAGAAAAATATGGACCAGTTCATCAATGACCTGAAGACCAGGATTCAAGTATATATGAGCATGGGACCAAAGATAACCCAACCAAGGGCTTGGTCACTGAGATGAAGTATGCAAAAAATCAACCGCCCGATCTGTGGAAAATCAAGTTTTGATCATAGGAAAGCAATTCAACAGATGATTAGGTCCAATGGATCAACCGAGAAAAACATATAGATCAGTTCATCAATGATCAAAGAGACCAAGATTACAAAATAAGTATGGGCCATAACTGGACTAGGCAAAAGACTTGTCCCGGAGGTATCAAGATCTATGTTTAAGCATGTTACTTTTTCGGCAGACAAAAAATAAAGTACGTTAATGTTTCTAAATATTTTCAAATCAATGCCATTCTTCTAAATACCAATATATATATATATATATATATATATGTTCCGACTCAAAGGGGGTAATGTAATGAAGTTAATAAAAATTAAAGAACTTGAGTGTTGTCAGATTAGAATGTTTGGATCGCTCTCCCAACACATTGATCGTGCGCAACCTCAACCTGCACGAGCATAGGACTAATTGAATAAAATATGCTTGAATAAATAAGTATAACAAGTCATGCATTTATTTCATATACAAATGTTTTTATGAGTAATGTTTGCACATGTTGAGTTTTTACTAGTATATTCATGTTGTAGGTAAGTAAACTGCAACTCAATAGAGGATCAATGGACTTGTGGTGGACGTGGACGGAAGAGGCATGCAACTGGATATCCACGATGCGAAATGTTTTATGCATGCAGACTTATATTATGTTTTGTGTAGGTTAGAAACTTATGCTTTGAATATGATGACATATTATATGGGTTTGATGACTTTTAAGTGTTTATGACCAAATCTGTATTATTAATATCCACCTGCTTGGATTAGAACCTTACACAAGTTGAAACGTAGTCTTCGTGTTTAATTTATGATATTAAAATGATGTTACAAAAATAAGTCCATATTTATTTTACTGATTCAAACTGTAATTTAAGATTCAAACCGTAGTTCATGATATAAATTGATGTTTGATAAAGGACAATTCAAGGATAATTTAAACTATTAATAATGATTCAAACTCTTAATTTTAGAATTCACTTTCCTCCTAAATTCTAACAATCACAGTCGAATACCAGTTGGTATTGTGATCGGATAGCGATATTATTGCCGGATACCGATTGGTATCCCATTGGATACTAGTTGAACTTGAAGGATATGTTTGATATTAGAAATATACTGTGATGACATGGCACTGACATGTTTTGTAAATACTTTTTTTCGTGACATACGTCAAGCCGTGCCCAATTTTTGTGATAAAGAACCCATCAAGAATCATTGGACAAATAGCTTAGTAGACATCCATACTTGAAGGAGGAGTAATATAAAATTTATTTTAAAAGAATAATGCTATGAACACCAACTCATATTTTAAATCTTATATATCAATTGATGTGTCATGTGCATTATAATTTTTTTATTAATAAATATAATCTCTTATTATTAATTGAGGTGATAATATTTTCAACACCCATTAATATAAAAATAATAAAAAACTAAAAAAACTACTTCTGGTTCTTCTCGGGACTAGACCTCCAAGGCTCAAACTCAACTTTGATGGGTTAAAGGATTGATAACCTCTTTATTAATTGATAAATGAAAAAGGGCAAAGACTTATTCAAACTAAAATAACTAAGGTCTCGTTTATTTTATTAATTCGAGTTTTTAGTTCTAAATTTTTACAGTTAAAAATTCTCAAAAAATGTCACATTTAATTTTTTTTGTTACAATAAAAAACTCTTAAAAAAATATCACATTTCAACTCGAATTAAAAATTTAAATCTGCGAAGTAAACGGGAAATAAACTAATAGCATAGAGAAAGCCACGTGCAATACTTCCTAACACCTGGCATTTATTAAAAAAAAGTAACATGAGATTAAAGTATAGACTGTGGATAGATAGTGTGGGGGAACTGCCGAACAATAGGAGAGCGAGGAAAGATAAAATAGAGAGAGATTAGAACAAAAAATCAGAAATTTATCAGAGATTTGTTGTTTTTTTTCTTTGGTTTTTTTTTTCCCCCTATTGCACAGGTTCCTCTTCCTCTTGCAATTGACCACAGGGCATTACGTTCAAAATTATCCAATTTTGACAGCATAAAGGCACTCGGTAACATGTGCTCTGCTGTTGGAGCCGTGCATTTATATCGCATTGCAATGACATTCAAGTATGACGTAGATGTGAAGCTTTCTCCCCAGCCGATTTGTGACCATTTTAGTCGGGAGGAGAACAGAAACGTTTCATCGGAATCCTAAAAATGTTTAGTTAGAGAATTCAAATTATTATTTGAATTATAGTTCATAGTTTGTTACAATATTTTTTCTCATAAAAAAATACACATAAATCAAAAATAGTTCTAATCACATGATTTCAATTCATGAACTAAACGTCTCCTAAAATGAAGATGATTTAAGTTCCGTTATTTTATCAATTTAAATTTAAAATTTGTGTTTTGTTACAGTAAAAAAATATTTAAAAATAATTACATTTAACTTTTTTACTATAATAAAAAATTCTCATCTAAATTTAAATTAAAAATTTAAATTAACAAACTAACGGTTCTTAATTACAAAAGTGCAATGGAGTACATATCAAAATGCGGCCTACCCTTCTCTCCGATGCGCTATATCATGGCCTTCTTATTATGGGCAATCAAGTTTCTGACATCATTGATGTAAAATATGTTTACCTTATTACAATTATGTTTCACTTTAATTTTTATTAATTTGTTTCACTTTTTTTTTTTTTTTTCATCAATAGCCTACTAGAAAAATTCGGGACACATTTCCTCCTGAGGCAATCACAATGTACGAAGGTAAAGGCACCGATTCATTGGCAGTAGTTAGACTAGTCAAGCGTAGACCAGTGTTGGCATGTTTTCGTGTTGGTCATGATTTTTTCAGGCCCGAGAAGGTAACTAATACCAATGATTTCTTTCTCTCTTTTTTTTTTTTGGCAAAATAAAATAGTTAATTACGGCCTTGTTCACTTCGCATATTCGAATTTAGAATTCGAGTTTTTCTACAGTAAAAAGTTCTCACAAACAATCACATCTAACTTTTTTGTTACAGTAAAAAGCTCTCACATAAAGTCACATCTCAACTCGAATTCTAAACTCGAATCAGCGAAGTGAACGGGCCCTACATTATAACAATTTTGTAGTTTTGTCCCAAAAAGTGTGTTAATTTCTTTTTGAGAAAATGGGGTGTTTTGTTTAGGAATTCTGAGAAAATGGGATTATTGCATCAGGTTGGGGTGTAGAATGCGTGAAAATTAAATGGAATGAAGAAAGATGAGAGAGATGGTGAGGGGATGACAGGGTGTTGGTCCGTTGGATTAAATTTAGGTTCATAAGCCGTTTGTCTTCCAAGTCTAAAGTGGAAAGGCTCTGTTAGTGTGGCAGTGCCACTAGCATAATGTTTTCATTTGTTCTTTATACTATACACTGACTATGGTTTACCTTTTATCTCTAGCACGGGGATGCCTACCGTTACAATCCGACGGGCATTGTGATGAGGGCGTCTAGAGAAATTTAAGATTTCATTCAATTCGTTAATTCGAATTGAGATTTGACTTTATGTGAGAATTTTTAACTGTAATAAAAAAGTTAAATGTGATTTTTTGTGATAACTTTTAATTATAATAAAATTAAAATTAAAAATTCAAATCAGTGAAATAAACGATATCTAAATACGTACAAGAATTGATGTTTAATGCATGTGGATTGGTAAAATATTGCATAGAAAATATGATGCGTCTGGAGAAGTCATTGCCCACCAAAATAAATGTTTGAGTTGATGTTTTGCGGACATATATTTGGGCGGCGTTCTTTGACCAGCTTGCTGGGAACATATAGCCTATATAAAGCAAATGTGTTTCCTGCTTACGTACAAATTTCTGTAAAAAACTTTATCCAGCTATATTAAATAAATAATTTATAATTAGTATATGAATCATATAATATACTAGTTATAATTTATTAATTAGTAAATAGTTGAGAATAATAAACTATTGTCAAAAAATAAAGTCCAAGGTTAAAATTGTTAAATTGAGAGAGTTTAAAGTTTAAATTGTTAAAAATAAAATTCAAGGTTGAAAATGTCAAATTAATATAGTTCAAGATTTAAATTATCAGAAAACAAAATTTAAGGTTGAAAGTGCCAAAATTAAGAGAGTCCAGGGTAAAATGCCAATAACTCGGGAGAATGCTAAGGGTCCTATATTCATTATATACGAAGTTAAAACTTTATTAGGCGAAAAAAAAAAGAGTAGCTAAAACTGTACAAATATTAGGCTATATACGTGTGAACAACTAAAATGAAATAATACCCAACATACAAATGTACGTCTTAAGTACAGTTGTATAAATATTAGGGTACATCACATCCCATTATGTGATCGTCGTCAATGACTGCACGATCGTTGAGGCCTCCACTTAGATCCGCTTCCTATCATTCTTCCCACTAATAACATGATTCATGGACTCAAGCTCACGAGATAAGAACAATAATAAATAAAAAAAATACTGAAATTAAAGATCTTCAACCCCAATAGATTTGTTTCCTATTTGTTTGGAATATTATTAATTTATTTTCATCTTTTATCTTCTTTATTTTAATGTTGATTTATGTTGTCATAGTTTATGTTTTTCTGAAATATGTTGACAATGATACTCTTTTGTCATGCGATTGTCTTTGTAGGGTGTGTGATTTTCACCATTATGCAACGATCCTTGAAGCACGTTTAAAACTCATTTTAAAATGATTTTATTTTTTATATGAAAATAAAAATAAAAACGTTTTTAATCTCAGACAAAAATTATTTTTAAAAATACGTTTAATAGTTTTGTCAAGAGATTATTTTCAGTATAAAAAATCCATTAATGTCTCTTATCTCTTTATACTCCATTAATGTCTCTATCTCTTTCTCTCTGCTCGAGAGAGGAGAAAACAAAAACAAAAAATGAAAAACGACTAAAAATCATTTTTCATTTATCTCTCATTTTACACTAAACTAAAAAATAGTTTTCATTTTTATTTTTTATCTTTATTGTGCCAAACACCGTTTTAAAAACGTTTTTATTTTTATTTTTTTAAAAAAATGTGAAAAATAAAAATGATATCAATTCTAAACACCACTTAGGCTTCCCACATTCATACACACAACACAACCATTGTCTAGGCACACAAAGGAACGGGTTTCAAAACTTGGTCGGTACATTAAGGAATGTTTGCCAATCACGGTTTTTGTTTTTTCAATTGTTCAGTATGTACAAGTTAAATGTTAGCCTCTGTTTTCTTTCTCCATCAATTGCCTTCACCTATTCAACCGGTTGCCCTTTAACTTCAATTCTCTATTCAACCGGTTGCCCTTTAACTTCAATTCTTTTTATAGCGACGTGTCACTCTATTTATTCATCGCGCACGGTGCTGGGTTTTCTCCTCCCGGCGGCTTAAGAGTTTCCGGTAATCACAAATCAAAAGGCAATAATGCAAGTCCAATTGGCAAATCCCAAGGGAGACATGAAACAGCCTTAAATCATGCACTTTGGTCATTCATATCACATATTTCCATAATTAAATTTACCATGGCAAAAGCACAAGAAAACAGACGTGCTCACAGTACATTTATTCATCTTGCAGTGTTTGTATCCTGATTACACCTCAAAATTTTATGTATGGATCTTTTGTTCCCTATTCGAAAGTAGAGTAAAACAAAAACGAAAATACGATAGGCGACTGCCATGAGAAACAATACCAGTAAATTTCCCCACTTGGAATTGCTGTCCGGAGAGATCTCATATGCACTCCGGATAGCCTGAAACCCAGATATGGTCCTTACTTGCCCAACTGCAAATGTAGTCCCCAGGTACTCATTCTCAAGGAGCCCCTGTAACATGAACATGGATAAAAGATTAGCTCAAAAAGACATAATTAGTATAAACGTGACCAACTAAAGGCTTTCAATAAATAAAATTTTTGACTTTTTGTGTTTGTTTTTTCCTCTCTTTTCTTCCCCCAAGATGAGGAAACTTCTGAAGCAAAAAAGGTGGATGTTGCCAAAAGATAAAACGTGGGTAAGTCTTCTTGCCTGGATAGAATACGTGTGGAATGTGACATAAGAGATGGGATATGTCCACACTGGCCCCGGCAACTCATTACGAATTCTGAAATATCCGGCAGAAAGCATCATTATGACCTGAAACACCATACCTCTTGTCCGTAAGAATTGGGAAGGCTAGATAATTAATGAAATTCACCATAGAGAAGACTCACAACTGACAACTGGGGTTAGTAAACTATTTATTTCAGCGTACTGGCTGAGCTAACCGCAACCAATTTCATCGAGAAAATAACACATCAAGTAGATCGTTTCATTTGAGATAGTGGCACTCACTTGTATGGATACCAGAGTCAAGACACTCCAGAAAAGATCCCTCCACAGAGAAACAACAGCCAGGACTAGCCCTTCATTTACCAGCAGGCACATGAAGAAATTCAGCGTAAAGTACATTAACAGGCTGAATTCATCTCGCAAGCCCAGGAGGAAGTAGAAGACTAGACTTGACGAAATGGAGATGAGGAAGAGGAATGGAATGCTTGAGAGAAGCTGCCCAAATAAAAAGACTAACACCCCAGAATGCTGGTTTGATTCCTCACTTGCACATATCTGCAAAAAAAAAAAAAAAAAAAAAAAAAAAGGAGGTTCAATGAGATGAAAAAAGTAATCTCAAATTAGCAGAGAAAATAAAATCATAAATTAAAATGAAATCGAATGGAGAACATTAATTTCGTGCCTCATCTTTTTAACTATTTAAGCAAGTAAATGTTGACCATCAGTTTCTAAACAGTTGAGTAATTCATTACTGCAGGGTGCCAATTGAGAGCCTTTTTTTTTTTTGGCCTGTACATATGATATGAATTCCCATCAGCTTGTTCATTCCTTCCTCCGAAAACAGTTACTTATATCTCTAAGGACTAAAACTAGTATATCACCGGTCACCAGTAGAGGAACATCAAATAGTTAGAAGTCGATTGAAGGCAAGTTATTTCTCATGTTAGATTGCGGAACATCTTCGTAAACTTTCAAGTTCCTTTTAGTTAACAGAATAGTATAGTGGTCAGAATTACCTTGATTTCTTTCATAAGTGCAGGCACTCCAGCAATGCTTAGAAGTGCTGTAAATGAGACAAAAATGAATATTGCTGCAACTCTTGTCTGCAACATATGCGGTAAAGATAATTAACAATGTTCAACAAGAAAAAAATAATAATACAAAAAAGGTAGTGCATACAAGAAAAATTCCAGAAAGCGGAACTTTTAGTTACTCATTTTAACCATGTTAAAGTTATTTAAGAAGATAAAGTAATTAGTATTTAATATTGGACTTCATGAGACTGAGTTATATAGTGATACAGGTCATGTAAATCAAGATTTATGGAATTTAGGACTAGCAGATAATGCACATAAAGATAAAACTGAGGGCTTCCAAAATATTACAGAGGTTATACTAAAAAACTTACCACAACTGAAGACAAAGAATGCCCTAAGCCTGAAAACACTGTGCCAATACAAAGTGCAAGAAGCATAGAAAGAATGAGACGAAGCCAATAGTATTTCCATTCCCTTGACATGATTAATAACGATCTCCAAGTTAAAACAGCTATACGTGTAGCACTGCCAGCCTTTCCCTTGCTCTTGAGAAGTGGACCTTCCTGCAGAGGCAATTGCATACACAAGGAGGAATGAAATAAAAGTCACCATAAAGACAACACTCCTTTTTCCCATGCCCCGGGGAATGGAAAGATATGTAAACAGCAAACTTGAAGTTGAAACAGCAAGAACTCAAAATAAGGTATAAACTCAAACCTTCTCTGTGAGTCTCAGAATCATCGTTTCTACTGTAGCAGCATCAGCTGATGATTTATATGTTGCTTCAAGGGTGCGGATGGCTACAGCAGTATCCATATTCACTGATGAAAAGTCCCCATTGTCATCCTGTTATAGTTTCCCGTTCCACAAAAACCATGTATCATTAACAAAGAAAAAAATCTAAAGTTGAAGGCAAATGGGCCCATAATCATGTATTCTTTCTTTTATGATCCCATGATCATCACGTAGCATATAACTAAATAATGTAATACATTGGCCTTGGAAGTGCAAAAATTCCCAATGACACTATAACATTAGTGGCAAACTAATACGATGCTTTCATCGTTTTACAACGGGACAATTCTTATAGGCATTTCTAGAATGCAATAAGTGCCATGAGAATTAATAACACTGCATTATAAGAATTACCTGCCAATTTTTACACATTGCAATAATCCTGTCGAAATCAGTATTTATTGCACGTAAAAAGTGATCAGAGGGACTTTGCATGATTGGGCACGGGAATCCAGCATTTGAGAAGTGCTTCATCACCAAAATAAGTTTTAATTAGTAATCTTCTACACAATTTGAATAGTTATTATCTTTTTGCAAAACTCAAGTTATTCACGATGCAGATGAAAAGATACAGGAAAATAACACATTTACCACTATACCTGCAAGCAAGCCAATGTTTCCCCAAAAAACAAGGTATTTCCATTTGAAAGCAGACAAATCCGGTCAAAAAGGCCAAATACTTCCGTGCTACTTTGGCAAATGGTAAATATAAGAGTGCATCCCATGCTTGCAAGTTTCTTCAACGTAACCATCATCAGAAGTGCTGATACACTGAACAAAACAAAATCACTTCAACTACATATGTTGTGCTAAAGCAAAAATGTTTTGCCATCCAGCATGTTGGAAACGAAAGATGCACATCATAATTCAATATACATATATCAGGAAGGGGGAAAAATAGGTCACGAGTAAACCAACTTTTTGAGGAAGCCAATTATCAGAGGATCCCTCAGAAACCAGTGGCAGTTAATTGATACCATACTAGACTTGGAAGTTAGCCAATACATGTTTCAAGAAAAAAGTTGTGAAAATGCTGTCATATAAAGCTAGGGATACAGCCCATATTGATTCATGCACAAAAATATATGATGAGGGATGTGCCAGAGCCTCTAATCCAGATTCTCGAAATTTCAGACAAAAGAATACACCTTTATTCCCATTTCCCAGGTCAACTATGCAGTTAGTAGAAAGAAAGAAAAAACAAAGAACACTTACCTATCAAGATGGTAAAGAGGCTCGTCTATAAATAAGATATGAGGCCTCATCACAAGCTCCCTAGCAATGCTGACACGCCTCCTCTCGCCACTAGGAAGGCCCTTCATATAACAATGGCCACCTATCAGTTTGTTTGCATAATCACTTAGTGACATAGCAATGATGGCATCTTCGACCACACTCTTTTTTCGACAAAAGAAACCAGGAAGCTGAAGCAGCGCTGAGTAGTATAGAAACTCCCGGACAGTGAGGGATCCAATCAGAGTTGTTTCCCTTTCGACGAAGCCCTGAAAATGGAAAAATAATAATGAAGTTGCATTTCCCCAGAAAAACAAACGTCAGCTGTATTCTTTTTTCTTCACTACATTTAAGCTTAACTTTCTAACAAACATGAGCTAAAAAAACTAATATCAGAAATGATAGAGCTATAATTAGGTAAAATGGGGAAAGGTCGTGAATTGTGCTTATTAAGGAAACTGCTGAAGCTGAAGAAAGGTAAACTGAACCAGTAAAGATTTTGGTGATGTTAAGTGGAACTCACATATGATCCATACGGCATTTGTATTTTTGCCCCATTCACAAACACTTCACCATACATCTTTGCTGAATGATGCAATCTTCCTAATGAACAAGGATTGAAAACAATGTTAAACTTTCCATGCGTCTAAAAACAAAACAAACAAACAAAAAACCGAAATAAAACAAAAACAAAAAAACAAAGCTTTAAATGCTTCGCATGCTTAAAGACCTGCAATAGCTCTTAGTAGCGTGGACTTCCCGGATTTGGGAGGACCCATTATCACTGTCATGGTTCCTGGCAATGCATAGCCAGTTGAACTCTTCACAACCTTGTCAGAGTACTTCCTTTTCCCCTTTATAGTAACAGTCAAATCTTTCCAAACAACCGAAGCCCCAGCAATCTTTCTTGCCACAGCTGCACCCTCAGGTAACGGTGGGGAAGGCAATGACATACTGTTAAGCTTCGAGAGAGATGGGGAAGCCGGTGTTGTCGCGACATTGATAGAATCACCCCCTTCGTCGACCCTAACATCTATATCAGTATCCCCCCAATCTGGAGAATCCTCAAACGAGATGGGTTGTCTAAGTGAACCCGGTTTCCGCAAATAGAAAAAGTTGCTTGAGGGAACCCTACTAGCTGGGCTACTTGCTGAAGATGATGAGGACCTGTAGTTATCGGATTGCGATTGTATTTCTTCCATTTTATTCTCCTCTTGCCCTAAACTTCAATTCATTCTAATTTATGGAATACCTCTTTAGTAGATAAATAACCATATCAGGTTTTCAATGCCTGTAACAACAGTTCATATCATAGAAACCTGCATCAATAAACAGAAAAAAAAAAAATATATATATATATATATATTATACGGGTCACCGAATAATGAGGAAATACGACAAGAAAAAATAAGTTAATAGCAGAGTTTGGAACTTTTCTTTAAAACTTCTCTGGAAAAATAAAACTGGCTGAGAAAAGGATGGTGATCCTTAACAAATTAACACTACTTAAGAAAACCCAAAAAACCAATTAAGCGCCAAAGCGATTTGTTTGTTTTCTTTATAATTTTAAGGATTTATAGTGAAATCATAAAAACAGAGAACTTCAATTCCAGAAATTAAAATAAATCAAAATAAAACTTTTTTTCTACTCCGTTATCATTTTCCATGGAAACAAAATTGAGACCATGGAAACTCTTTTGCTACTCAAGAATCGATAAGAAAACTTTGCAAAAATAATACAAACTAAAACCTAAAAAAGAAAACTATTGGACAGATAAAAGTTAAATTCTCAAATACAATAACAGAAATGAAAAAATAAAAAAGATCTCTCCGCTCATTTTTTCAGTATTTCAGCGCGCGCGCGCGCGCACACACACACACACATATATTATATATATCCATTTTCCGTATTTGAGATAAATCCAGAAAGCAATATTCAGCTTGGTTGCTTAAAAAAAAAAAGGTAAGAAACTGAGAAACAACGAGAAAAAACCAAAGCTTTAAACCACAATATGCTTCCTTTACCTATTGGGACCCAAGAAAAGGAAAGTGCTCACTCTTCACTCTCAAATGTGAAAAAGGTGCTTCATCGGGCACACTTGAACAAAGTCCTCATTTTGGTACAGATTAAAGCAGTATTAAACACTCTACACACACAAAATCATTCACTTTCCATAATTCCATTTTCCTTCCGTTTGTTAATCTTTCTCGGCAACCAAACACAAAACAGAAACTAAAAAAATGTCCACAAATCAAAGCTTAGAAAAAAGTGAATGGAAAGTCAAGAGCTTGGAGCAAGAGACAAACCTGGATCTGAATGATAGATAGCTCAGAGACAGAGGAGTAAATGTGAAAGCAGTGTCTACTCATTAGTGAGAAGTGAGGAGGAGGAGAGAGAGAGAGAGAGAGAGAGAGAGAGAGGAGAGAGACAGTATTAGTGTAAATATACATATAATAAGTGGATTATTTGACCCGATTTTGCCGGAGTTTTGGCCTTTGCTTTTGCAAATTGCATCTCTAGTCTACTTTATCTTTTTTTTTTTTTTTGACTTTCCTTTGCTTTTTAATTCAAATGTTAATAATTCACTTATGCTTGCCAACACAGCATTTCCATGGGTAAAAAATGGTATCAAAATTATATCTTTTTTTTTCTTTTTACTTTGTTAATTTCTTTTCTTTCTAATTAAATATATTAGATAATCTTGATAAATAATTTTTAAGATTCTATTTATTTCACTGATTTAAGTTTAGAATTCGAGTTTTGCTATAGTAAAAAAAATCTCAGAAACAGTCACATCTAATTTTTTTACTACGGTAAAAAATTCTCGCATAAAATCACATCTCAACTCAAATTAACGAACCAAACGGGTCAAAGTATATGGATCAATATTTTACTCTTTATTCTTCATTCATAATATTTTTAATCAAATAATTACACTAATAAAAAGAATATTTATAAAAAATAAATAATAAAACTGCAGACTTATACATTTTTAAAGATTAATTTTCTATTTTTTTAAATATATTTCTCCTGGCTAGAAAATGAATCAAATGGACAGTGGACCCAATAAAATGATACCTTGTAGTGACTTCGGGGGAGTTTTAAATTTGCCTTTGATTAAAAGAAAAGAAAAGGTGTCTAAACAAAAAAAAAAAAAAAAGTTCAATTATTAATATCGCGTCCTGGCTGAACCCTATTGAACGAAAAACAGTCCAGAGAATTTTATGTTAAAATCTTTTTTCCTTTTTCTTTTCCTTTAAAATTTTTTTAAACATAAAATTTTATTAGGATTGTTCTTTTGCATTATCAGTATTTCCCCCACATTCATTCGTTTGTTTCGCGGTAAGCACTAAGCACCCCCAAACAGTGTTTTTTGGGCCCCATTCACCGTACTAGAGAACCAATGAGATGGTTAATGGCTTCCTGGGGTCCTCAGTCCCCTTGGGTGTACCGTGTCGGAGGGTTTTTCTTTTTTTCTTTTTTAATTTTTATCCATGATTTTGGAATCTAGTTTTTATTTTGTAAGAAACGACTCCAATGAAATCAATGACGGCGTTTATTTCAATTTTGACTCGTTTGGGCGTAGAAGTGCACGTTCAGACTGTCCCATTCGGACCCAATGACCCGAACGATAAATCAGAGGGGTTTGGAAGACTTGGTCCTGTTTGGTCTAAAAGTCCATCGAGTCGAGATTGAGTTAGGTCTAGACTAGGTCCTGTTTGGTCTAAAAGTCCATCGAGTCGATACTGAGTTAGGTCTGCCCGAATGTTTATAAGGTATTTTTAAAAATAAAAGTTAAAAAAATGTTTAGTCCAGTCCGAATAAACTTTCAAACTCGAAATCTTGACACTCCAGCTTGAATACTTAAGTAGACTAGCCTAAGATCGAGATAACAATGACGAATCTTGAACCAACTTGTTTGACTCGGCGTAAATTTACAACTCTATTTGGTAAGGAGAAAAAAAAAACCACAACTTCTATTCATGAAACAACAATTCTTTTTAAATCATATTTCTTTAGGCTCACATTTTTTTTCTTGTTTCATCTCAGGTCCTTTTAATATTTTATTATATTAATTAAAATGCATCCTATCCTTTAAGTAATATGATATTATTGTAGGAGTACAACAAATGATAAAAACTAAGGGTGCATTTGTTTTAAGAATCTTGCATGGTTCAAATTATGGTTCTTAATTTTGTTACAATATTTTTATCTAAAAAACATTTAAAGTTTTATAAGTATAATCATGAACTATGATATGAACCCATACACCAAACAGACCTTAAAAGAACACAAAAATCAAATCCTTTTAAATGGCATAGCTATTCATCAAGTTGTCATATGCAATGTGCTTTTTTATTAAGGAAAAAAAAAGAACGAAAAAATTGTCATATCTATATTTATGTAGATATTATCATTTATTGGAATTTTTTACTTTTTTTTAAAAAAATCAGAGTAATTTGAGCAATATAAAAAACTTTAGTCCCGTTTGTTTTATTGGTTTAATTTAGTTCAATTCAGTTTGAATAGTGGACACAGTATGAATTCATGTTTGTTAAGTATGCAATTCAATTTATATTATCTATTTGAACTGAGTTAAACCGTCAAATTTAAAATTTAACTGTCTCCTTAATTTTAACCGTTCAAATCATTTTTAACAGTAATTAAGGGTGCTCACGCTCTATACTTTTCACACCTACTAAAGATAAATTCATATTTTATTCTTTGTTCATATTAAAATTTTAATTGCATATTAAACGTAAATTTAAATTCAAATTTTTCTCTTCAAATTTATAGAAACGTCATTTCAGGTGGAATTTTATCATTTTAAAAGTTGTTGGTGTTGCGTTCACTTCAAGGAATTATAAATGCGTTCTCACACCATTCAAAATGCTTTGGCTAAAATGGGTATATTTTGCTATTCCTTTTGTGATATTAAAAACTAAAATAATGGCCAATAAAAGTGCTATTCGTTATTCGCCTTTTGGGTTGAATGTATTCATCATCATTGTTATTACAACCTGACGGTTATTTTCTAAGGAAAACAATGACAGTTTCTTGACACAGTTGAATTTCATTATTAGATTGAGACTCAATGGAAAGACAACGATAAATTATTATTTTAGTTTTTCTTTTAGAAAAATGAATGATTCATTTTACTTCGGTTTAGCCAGCAACAGTTTAAGAAAATGCTTCGATAATATGGACCAAAAGGAACTCATTTAACAGCGGAAAATGAAAATCTTATTAAAAAAATGCGAAAAGAGACAAAAAAAAAAAGGGGGTGGGGTGGGGACAGATGGACTACTTTGTTTAATATGACCATGCTTATGTGAAAGGACGTGGCAGATCTTCTATAAGAAAAAGACAATCTCTGAAAAAAGAAAATAAAAAATCAAAATAAAGGGTGTTATTTACAACCAAAAACAAAAAAAAAACAAAAAATGCTAACCCACACTTTTTTCACATGCAAATTGCAAAGCATATACAATCAGCTAGCAAAATTTTACACCATTAAATTAATTACTTTATCTTTATATAGTATCAAATATGGTATTATCATGACAATTACTGTATCATTTTTGTTATATTTATAATATTTTAAAATTTTTGTTAAATTTTAACTCAATGCATGAAATTTTACCGTTTAATAATAATCTCATTTATTCATAATTGAATTAGTTGGTCCTAATAGTTTAATTAGCAGAACTGATCCTTTCAAATATTTGTATAGCAAAATTGGTCAAAAGCTTGATCTGGTAGCTACTTTAAAAAATAGTAAAACGCATGAATATTACCTCTAAAAAAGTACAAATATTAGTCTGGAACAAAGCAAAACATGAAGCAAATAATCCGGCAAAAGAAAAAAAGAAGTACATGAAGCAAATGGTTAATACGATTTCATTCTATTATAGTACACGGGTTAATGTTTGCTTTTCCGTACTGTTCATTTAACATTCACAATTTATTATTCATTATATAGTAATATTTTTAAAATTCTACTTATGTCTCCCTCTTTTGAGCGTGAATTATTAATTTTATTATTTTTTTCTTCTCTTTTTCCTTTTTTGTACATGAATTTTTACGTCTTTTGATCTAAAATTGTCACGTGTCAAGCCCAACTAGTTGAAGGAAACAATAGTGGGACCCACTATTGCAAAGTTGCTTTCTTTCCCCCGCTGAACGCGCTTCTTTGCACGTGCTTTTCACGCGTGAATCACAGCCGTCGAAATTTTTGATCGGACGGTTTCAAACCATTTTCGGTTTGTTTTTAATATTTTTATTCTTTATTATAGTTATTTACTATTTTGAATTGATTTGGAGTTCAATTTTGTCCGTTTTATTACCGTTTTGTACTAAAATTTATATTTTTAACTTTTTATATAATACAATAATATTTTCAGCAGCAACGTGCGAACTTTTAGTTCATTTTATCTATTTGCTTCTTAATTGGTCGTTTAGTCATGCCAAGCAAAATGTAAATTATCACTTTGTTATTGATTTTTTTTTTTAGAAATTATTTGTTTATGGCAAACAATGTAGCGAAAATAATTTTCACTCTATCTACTAAACATTAGTAAATTTTTTAAAGAATTTTTTTTCTTAGAGATCGATAGCTGTAATTCCAATTAGATTCCCTATTTATCTTTTTTTAGGATAACACGTTCCTATTGTTGGTTAAAATACAATGTCACGACTCATATAAATAAATTGTACTGGAAAAAATCTATCAATTATATTTATAAATTTTTATTTAGGATAAATACTAGTACCGTCATTTAAATAGTCATTTTTCTAAAATATTGTTTTTCAAACAAATTAAAAGAATTCCTTCTGCAATAGAAAAATTGATGCGTGGATAGTTATATGGGGAAATTTTAGAATTTAGATAATCATTATGCTTTTACAATTATTTTTAAGATTTTTACTTAAGAATTATATTCATTTTCAAATTAGGCACTTAAATTTTCTTCCAAATTCAATTCCCTTTTGGTTTTGGACTTTGGGTTCTTATAAAAAGGACATTGATACCTTGTTTTCTTCGCATTGAGCAACTCAACAGGTTAGTTGAAACCTCGTATTATTTCCAATTCTCTTAAAAAAAAGAAAGAAAGAAAGAAATAAACTTTCCTTTTTGCTCCCTTTTTTTTTTCTCTTACAATTACAATTCTCTTGAAAAAAGCAAAAAAAAAAAAAAAAAAAAAAAAAAAAGAAAAAGAAGAAAAAAAGGGGGGTGGGTGGGAAGGACCGAAGGAAACGTTCCTTCGGCCCCCTTCCCTAATTGGGCTTTTCATAATGAATTGGGCTAAAATTGTAAATCAGCCCTCAAGACCATCTCTCTTATTTAAAGTCCAACAGGCAACACGTACTGACATTCATTATTTTTTTTTTCTCTTTTCTTTTCTTGCCAAACAAGCAGTTAAAATTCATAATTTCTCAAAGAGACTCGTAAACCGCCTATATAATAGTCTTCTTTTTCGTTCACTCTCTCACCAAATCTCCTGATCATCGTATGTGTGACAAAGCTGAATCCTCCAACTCGTGAGTCAACTCAGTCCTTCCTCATCCCATAATCTACTGTATTTTTTTTTTCTGAATTTTCCTCAAACGACTTTTTTATATGATACTTACGATTTCGGAGCGAATTTTTCCAGGAAGAAGGATTTCTCGACGGCGATTCTGGAGCGTAAGAAGGCACCGAGCCGATTGGTTGTTGACGAGGCCGTAAATGACGACAACTCCGTCGTCGCCATGCACCCCGCTACCATGGAAAAGTTGCAGATTTTTCGTGGCGATACTATCCTCATCAAGGTATATTTGTTACACATTAAGTATGCATGCATGTATATAAATATATATAGATATATATTTACAAGTGCTTTTTTTTTTCCTTTGCTGGAATGAATAAATTTAGCCGGTGTTTATTTGGCTCTAGTGCAGGGTTTGACGTTTAGAATGATTTGAAGTATGGCTCTCATTATGAAAGTTGTCGGCTTTTGTTTTTGTTTTGAATTCAGGATTAGAATTGAGATTTCAATTGCATCAATGATACCACATGTAGCAAGTTTTCCAATAATTCGTCAATTTATGCCCTCATTACTATAGCATCTGCCACACACACACACACACACACACACACATAAGCAATATAGCAGCATATAGATGAAGAGAAATTTGTTTAATTAGTAGTTGTGGTTTATAAATTTACTCTTTGGAAATCTTGTGCTAATTTATTTCTTTCCAGGTTGCCAGTTTTTCTAGTTTTATGTTTATTAAGTTTACTCTGGTGTACTCCTAATATTTTGAGTCTCGGCTTGCAATTTTTGTTTTGCTCATTCTGTTTATCATGATGGGGTTATCAGGGGCAATCGACGAGGATGTCGAGGTAGAAGTGTCGGAGATAAAAGCGGCTCATTTTGAGGAGTCGATGAAGCATGCTCGGAGGAGTGTCAGCGATGCCGACATACTCAAATACCAGGCTTTCGCTCAGACGTTGCAGCAATCCAGAGGGTTCGGATCTGAGTTTAAGTTTTCTTCCGCGTCGCAAACCGGGGCTTCTGGTTCTGATCCATTTGCAACTTCTGCTGGTGCGGCTGATGATGAGGATTTTTACAGTTAGGCTCTAATAATACCTCGTGATTATTCCCAGCAAGACTTCTGTTTTGCTGGCTTTATTTTCATTTTTTTTATGTTACTTTTTTTTTTTGTAATTAATGAATTTTTTATCCATTTTCTTAATTTATGAATTGAAAGAATTATTTCCCAGAAGTCCCACGTCTTTAATAACTTTTGTGATTACTGAATAAGATCTGCTCGTGCGGGTAAATCTCCAGTCGCTGGGGGGTTTTCTATCTTCCATGTGCTACTTCACTGAATTGATTATTTAGTAAATTCAAATTTCATAATTCTCAAGAAAAAGAAATAATAATAATAATAATAATAATAATAATAATAATCGAGTTTTTTCAGTAGTCTGTCATATTGGTAGTCTCAATTTTTGACCGTTAAATATGATCAAATCACATCATATTAAAAAAATATGTAGAATAAAAAAATTTTGATATAGATTTGATGGCTGAAAAGTAAAGAATTACTAATAATCTATTTTTACAGGAAGTGCCACAGAAAGTCCCTAATTATAATAACCTTTGATTACCGATAATATTTTATTTTTCAGCTGTTAGATCTATATCAGAATTTGTCCATTATGCATATTTTTTTTTTTAATTTGATGTGATCTTAATTAGATCTAACGGTTAAAAATTAAGACTATTGATATGGCGGTTTACCAAAGAAACTCTCTAATAACAATGATAATAAATGACCTCGTTCATTTTACCTATTCGAGTTTTCAATTCCAGTTTTACTACAATTAAAAGTTCTCATAAAAAGTTACACCTAACCTTTTCTGCTATAATTAAAAGCTCTCACATTAAAGTCACATTTCAGTTCGAATTAAAAACTCGAATCAACGAATTGAATGTGGCCACATGACTGCACTAGGAACGAATACAAATTAGGTTTTTTTTTTTCCCCCAAATAGGATGTCCCAGGACAAGTACTCGTCATAACTTCTGAAGAATTTAGCGTGCGTTTGGTTGGTAGATTCGTATCATGATTTGAATTATAATTTGTGGTTCGTTATAATATTTTCTCTCATAAAAAACACACATAAACTGAGAATAATTCTAAATTTATGAACCAAACGTCCACTTAATTTGAAACGTTGATTTTTTAGGCTAATTAATTACACATCCATGCGATACACCCAATAATTTGAGAAATTTTGAATATCGCCAAATGTTAATTTCCGCAAGCTTTTGCCAAATATTGCATCGTCACATCATAACCCGCAATTATCGCATGACAAACTTTAAATGACTTATAAAGGCTGCCAGATGGGATGATCAAAATTCAAATAAACAGCAATACTGATGTAATTTCTATATGGATCCAAAAGTCTAGTTCTCTACTGACACACTCAAGACCAGACCTTCAAACCACGGGAGAGAGTTATTATCTGATTGTTCGCCTTGCGTGATCAACCGAAATTGGCTTTGAAATTGGAATATACGGATATAATGTTATGTTATAGAGTACTAAAACAAGAAATCAATGTAATTGACAAGAAAAAAAATAGAACTGAATACAAAAAATACAAAGGAGTACCATAAGATATCTATTTATATTTAACCATAAAAACGAATTCTTGATTTCATTGGCTCCATTTTCCATCATGATCATCATGCATATTTCATAGATCATATTTGAACTTGATCCATTTCACGCCAACTACTTTCATGTTGGCACTTAATTATACAACATACATATATATCACTCTTTCTCTTCTTATACAGAATCATGGGGTCTGAAAACTTATGTTTCCATCTTCGGCAATATAACTTGAAAATAAATAAATAAATAAATAATTCATCACTTGGCATATATAATAACGATCCAAACCAAACTTATATATATATATATGTATAAAAAAAAAACAGATAATTTTCTGACTCCAATGGTAACCATGCATCCCCATAATTCAAAGGTCTTTAAAGCCAAAAAAACCATATACAAAACATATATCCGTTGCCAACTCAACTAGCTGACACTTTCACCGAAAACCTTGACACATGCATCAAGGTTTCTTAGAGTGTTTGCGGGTAGAAGAACAGCCCCCCAGGGGGAGGTAGTTGACGAACCGGCTTGGGGCGGAGGCGTGGCGGAACCCTTTAGGCAGGCAGCCCTTGATCTCTCTCCCCCGGAAAAACTGCTTCTTCCCGGGGTTCAACCGAGGCCTCAGGCTCACCAAATCTTGATCGACTTCGGCCACCAAAGGCCTCACCACCGTGCTCGGAGCACTAGAAGGAATGGCTCTTCCCGCCATGGAAACATCGCAACATGAAGATAACAACAAGAGGAGGGAATAGAAGACCACGATGTAAACACAATTTATAGTCATGATTAAAAAAATTCACGCAAGTGTATATCTGTATATATTGTATGGAGAGTTTTGATGAATATATAAGATTGAAAAAAAGAAAAAAGAAAAGAAGAGTTTTTTGGTTTTTGGTGGGGAAGTTTGTGGGTGGGGGGGTAGAGGTATATATACCACAAGGAAGTGTGTGTGAGAGTGTTAAATGGGGGGGTCTTAAATGGGCTCGTGATGAAGAAGGGCAGACATGGGAACAAACAGCTAAGATAGCTCATTTTCGTGCCACCAATATTAGGGCATTAGTGTGGAGGGTGCGGTGGGTGCTGTTATAGTGGGACTGTATTTTTACGCTCCAGGAAAAAGGTGAGAATGCCCGTGAGTTTTGTGTTAATTGCAGACTCCTTATTCACGCTCTTGCCCATCAAATCCTTTTCATTAATTACCCTTCTGGCCTATGCATTAAGGTCCTCAAAATTGCCAACTTAAATGCTTTGAATATGTATGCAATTTGTTTCATCCGTGTTGAAGGATCTTGATTGCTTGGTGAAAATTATGAGAATTATAAGTGAAAGGAGTGTCGAAGAAAATTAAAGAATGAAAAAACTTAATTAGGACAATATATATTTTTTTATTTCATGCTTAATAGTAGAGCTGTAAGTTTAGATCGAGCTAAACGGGCCGGCTCAAAACTCACCACTATTGGCCTGAACGGGTCCAATTTGACCCAAAATTTCTATTCAGGCCGGGCCAAGCTGGCGCGGCCCCAACTTTCACTTCTACTTCTTACGTAAGACAACAAAATGCCAATACCAAGAATTTTTCATCTAATTAACAATGCCTTTCCATTAGTTAAGTCATTTGGTAATATGACCCTCATTCAAGTTTAAAGATGGGTATAAGAAATGGATAATAGATGTACATATTAGACTTAGATCTCATGTTCACTAAAATAACTAACCACATTATGTTACCTAGCTTAAAAATTTTATAATAGTTTTCTTAACTAATTTTCTCATGCCTTAATATCTGAGTTCAATTAGTGTCAACATAGTATAATTTGATTGGCCTTAAACACTGTTTGGAATACTAAAAATGGATAACATATGTGAATCTATTGACAATTTATTGACCAATGTATAACTTGAGGAATTAAAGGTGTCAATTTAGGTGGGCTAAATAGGTTGGCGCTAAGCCCAATTTTTTGGTCCGGACCAAAGGTTTAAATTTTTTGGCCTGATTATTTTCTTGAAATAAATAGGAAAAAGAGAGAAATAGGCTAAGACTGAAGATAAATTAAAATTAATAAGTTAATAGTTTACATAAGTTAATAAATAGGTCAAATTAATGTTTTCATCCATAATTTGTCTGGTTATGAACTATAACTTGACAAGTTATTGTTCATAATTATCCATAACTTGTCTAGCTATGAACCATAACTTGATAAGTTTATCCATAACTTATCTGGTTATGAACCATAATTTGACAAATTATGGCCTATTAATTTCTATAACTAAAAATTGGCCTATATACTTTCTTAAACTTTTCATATTGACCTATTTTTTACTATTTTCCTAAATAAATGTTTTTCTTATAAAGAGCCGTCCGGACCGACCCATGCGGTTTGGGTTAGTTGGCTCATATTGAACGGCTCAAATTTACATTTCTATGAGGAATCCATAACAATACATGTTGGAAGTTTTTCTCGACTTTATTTGTCTAAGAAAGACAGTTTATTATACTTTATTCTCACATGGTGTCACTTTCAATTCACTGTACTACTTATAGTATGGGACCTTAATTAACAGGAGCATATTGAGGTCAATTGGGAATTTTCCATACAAGTAGTTTCTAATTTTTTTTTTTTGCGATAAAAGCAGCTATTAGTTATTATCAAATGAAAGAGGGCTTGACGGTTGGCGTTTTCTGGGTTTTAATGCTCATGATGTTTCTTTAGTGATTGGTAGGACTATATTACTTGTGAATATTTAGACTTTACGAAGGAACTCCATTAAATAATATCTACCCCTATTGAAAAAATATCTTGTTAGATAAAATAAAAGGATTCTGAAAAGAACAACAACTTTCTTGTTGAAGTTACGCAGTTAAGGTTTTCCGAAATATAATGACATATATATATCAAGCATGCACGCACATTATATAATAAATATACGTATTTATTATTATGTACACGCATAACTCACAAGGCATACGGTAGAGTAGTAATATTTACTGTTATATTTATTACCACCTAAAGATTAATTGGCTCTCAACACATCAATATAGAAAATGAATTGCCTCCTCATCAACGAACAAAATCATTATAATGCATAAAATTTAAAGGCATTGGAAAAAATACAATAACCACGCCACATGACAAAGAAGAAAACTACACCTAACATTATTGACAAAAACTATTAGAATCGCACATTGGCCGGAGATATTGGCATGATCCACTTAATAATGTGAGGGTAATCCTCCCCTAATCGCACATTGGCCGGAGATATTGGCATGATCCACTTAATAATGTGAGGTTAACCCCCCCCAAACAAGCCGATTTTATTAGGTTGAGTTAGGCCTAATATCCTTTGATTTATGTAAAATGGTATCAGAGCATGCCCAATTTTACAATATTGGGTCCCCCAATAGGAGGCGTATTAAAATCCCATATTGGCTGGAGATATTGGCATGATCCACTTAATAAGGTGAGGATAATCCTCCCCTAACAAGCCGGTTTTGTTAGGTTGAGTTAGGCTTAATATCCTTTGATTTATGTAAAAAAAAACACATATTATGGTCCTTAGCAAAATTTGCAAAAAAGAAATGAATCCCATTTCTTAAAGTCTCCAAGTCTTAATATAATAGTAGGACGTATCAATTGTGACATTCTTTAGAGCGAAACTCTAGTTGGGTGGGTACGGTCTGGAGTAAATTGCCAAATTTGCTGCTGGATTTATATGGCAACAACTTTTAGAGACTAACCCAACTGAAATTAATTAGAAAATTTTGGATCCCCTTAACTTTGTTTGAAATTATAATTTTGGCGTTCTCTTACAATTCTGTCATTTTTAAGTTGATATATAATGGAAAAAAAAGCGAGAGTACAAATTCTACACGACATAAAATCTTTATTTCTTCAGCTGAGGGCATTTTTTAGATTAATTTTCTTAGACTAGTTATATATATATACATCTGTAACTATTTCTACTTGATATCAAATTATATATGAATCGGAGAACTCATTCTTGGTCATGAAAGGGGACCTGGAACATTGATTTCCTATGGGCCAATCATAAAGAATTAGCTGATGAATTTCATCTAATCAGTTTAGTGATTAATCCCTCACGTGTTGTCAACTATTAGTTGTATCACCTAAAGTCTAAGATAATAATCATATTCTCAAATGCAAATTAATTGCGTGGCATGCATGGACATATGGATTCTACTTTCTTGAAGCACATATTTATGCAACGACACACTAGCTAGTCTCTAAGGCTTCTTAGGAAATATACTGAAAAAATTAGTAGAAAAACATGACTCCGTGATGACACTGCAATTATGCTAGTTGAAAGTAAATCAACGTTCAACAATTATATTTTATTTATTTTTTTAATTTTTTGGTGCTTGATATTTTAGGCCTCTGGGCTTTTTATACGAGGCTTCCAAATTTCAATCCTAATTAGGACGAAATTCAGGTCACTTAACTCAAACTCAGAACTTTATGAGGTATTTAATTTTTTTTTAATTAAGAAAGGAGTTTATTGCAGTTCAAATAAGCTTTCGGACTCAATACATCGACCCCGCCCCGGGGAAGGAAACCTTAGCCCTACATTAGTATTTTAGAGGTGGCAAAGAAGTGATCGGACAACCATATTTTTTAATGAATCTTGTTAGATATCGAGAAAAAGAGTGCACCAAAGGCAACGCAAATTAAGCGTGCAGACAATGCCATGCATTAATGCTAAAGTTGACAGATGCGCACCTAACATTACTCTTTCATTGTTGAAGATTTAGGAGGCACAGCTTAATTGGTATTTCTTGTCATCTTCATTATATAATAAATGATGATGATAGCTCCTGGCTTGTGCTAAATTTTCTACCATTCTTTTATAAATGTAGGAGGTCGATCTACTAGCTATTTTCTTATTTGAATATGTTGTCTGCACTCTGCTTAATTTATTGATAAACTAGCTTCCTATTTTCACAATGAATGGTGCATGTTTCTACACTGAAAGTGAAAGATGCCATACAAATAAATAAATAAAACTACTTTTTTTTTTTTTTTGGTTGATAACCAAGACTACAAAATTACTTCTGGAATTTGCACGGTGAGGGTTTGTAATTAGTTTATTTTTCTTTTAATCATGGTGATTTTTTTTTAAATGCGTATATTATTTTAAACAATTGTCCTTTTATGTGCAAGAAACTTTTTTTTTTTTTTCTATTTGAGAAAAGTTGTACAAGAAAAAAAAAACCTAATGTAAGAGCATGTGTAATGAAGTGTCATATTAATGTATTAAGGCCAAAATTTGATATTAATGTAGGAAAGCCTCTCTTTATTGCAATGCTTGTTTTTGTTAAATATGATATATGTAATACTTAGTAACAAAGTTAACACCAAATATGACATGAAAATTTTTTAGAATTTGAAAGGAGAGAAACAACAAGAAGAAATGAACAGAGTATTTTTTTTAAAAAAAAAAAATCAGTGGCAGATCTGAAATTATATGCATAATTGGAGGCAAAATTGATAGCTGGCTTAGTAGCCAAGGATAAGGAATTGAGATGGCGTGAGCAACTATAATGAATACTAGGAACCAGTTCGTCAGTTAGGCGAACACCGTAAATAATAATGAAGCTCGCAGTTCAGCCTTCAACATTTGCTGCTTTTTCTAAGAGTAAGTTCTGATTTTCATCCTTCACTGTTATATTTATCACCAACAAACTTCAAAAGTTTCTTAGCGGTTATGAGCACCTGCATATCTTAAAAATCCCTTTTTTGTAGTTATTGTCCAAATACAGAAGTTGTTGTCTGTGTGTGTGTGTATAATATAAATATAATATATACATATATATATATATATATATATATGGTTATTTGGCAGACGGGTAATGACTAATGAGCTATTCCGGGGTAGTTGATCATATGGGCATGCGTTACAGTAATTAGGATATGAACGAGACAGCCATTAATAGAAAATGCCCATTACAGCTTTGAGCTATATTGGGGCTGGCTGGCTTTATTTATGTGTATTTGAGGGGAATTTAGAAAGTGGGTTCTTGTGATTTGAGTGATTCAACCACAACCATTCAATATAATCTTTATGGAGGAAGGTCGCTGTTGTAATGGGGTTCTCCTAATTAAAGGCAAAGGATTGGTTTTCTTGTTTATGATTTTTCTAAACTACTTAAAGGTCCAATATATGGGCACACCATAGTTAATGTTAAAGTTTAGTGCATTTACTAATCTTTAGTGGTGTGGTGCTTCTTTGAAGTAATTTCATGTCTGACGGTTAGGTTTTATTCATATAAAGAGAGTGAGTTGCTCAGCTTAGATGAGTGCCATATATATATCTATGTATGTATGTTTCCATGGCTATTGCGGCTTTAAAGTCTCTATTTATTGAGACTTGAGAGGCAATGCCATTAAGAAGGTGAAGAATAAAAGCTTGAGAAATGGAGACATGGTGAAGTTTTAGGTGGCAAGTGGCATAAATGTACTCTGTAGTATGTATGGAATGAAACATTTTGAGTTTGGGTTTTTTAAGGCCGTTTTTGGGCCCAATTAGATTTTTTCTGGTGGAGGAGACAACTTCCGTGATTGGATTCAAGGGCTGTAGTCTAATTGAAGCCTATCACATGTATCTTGTGGAGTTCCAATGAGAAAATTCTTTACATTGTTGTCCAGTTATATTGTGTAGAATAGTATATATTAAGGTTTTTTTTTATTAAGACTATTTTGGACTATTGCATATGTTTTTCGTACTTGATTATGGGATCTATTGGATACGCGTGTCCAATCTATTCCTTGCAGACAAAGAATTAGCATAAATAAGTCACTTGTAAGTTGTAACGTATGACCTCTCACTGTTTCTATAGACTATAGAACCAACTATTGTGTGCAAATCAATTACAAGATTGAGCCAAGTTTTGTATGCTTTTCAATATTGGTTGAGAAATGTTGTTGAGAAACGTTTCAATTTCAGAAAAATAAGTTAGGTTGCGAAAAATAAGTTCAGTTCCTTTGATTTGAGCAATCTGGAATTTAATGATAGAGCTACAGCTAGTAGGGTCATGAATTAGCTTGTGTGTTCAAATTTACTTGAATAAGGGTGTTGGTCTCCATTTCATTTAATGGTTTGTGTGTATCTTCAATCTTGATTGTTCTCCTTTCATCACTTAAAATGTTTCTGTTCTTCCAGAATTAAAATTTCTAACTTTGCACGTTGGTTTTCCTATCAAATACATATATTCTACCCATCATAACCAACCAGATCATACCAGTTTCATTTATGGTTTCACTTCTTTCCTTACTGAGTTTTTATTTTATTTTATTTTATTTTTGGAAGGCTTATAAGTAGTTTGCAATGTAACAAGTGACACACCGACCCTATAGCATATTGCTAATTAGGCTGCAGAGTATGCTTGCTGTTTATGACTAAATCCCATCTTAAAGTAATCGTGAACGCAACGTTGACACTGATCATACAAAGAGAGAGCTTTGTTAAATTACTTGAGACATTTTTAGTTCACATTTTATGACTTTTGTTTAAGTAGATGTGCTAGGTAATTGTGTTGATGCGTTCTATCTAGCCGATATTGTCATCTCCAATGAGTTGCATTTTGAATTTGTTCTTCAGTTGATAAGAAGTCACAAGAGCAAGGAAAGAGAGTATCATCCATCATAACTCCTGCTCTCCCCGAAACAGCGGCTTCTATCGCAATTGCTGCCACTGTTGTGGGTGCAGCAGCTACTCTTCTTGTGCAGAGGAACAAAGCTTCCAAGACAACTGAGGTTTGTACTTAAATTTACTGATGCAGATTTGATTTTTGTCAACTTATCCTTAGGAAATGATACTATGAATGTTAATAAACTATATGCATTATGAAACGTGTAGAGCACCCCTGTTTTATTCTTGAATCCTGTTAACTAACTTTGAAAATACAGTTAAGAGCACATTTTCCTTCCTTTTGTTTGTCATTTAGAGAAAAATTCTTGTGTTATAACCTTGGAAGGTTAATTTCGGTTATTAATTATTATTACTATTATTATTATTATTATTATTATTATTTGTGAAATCTTTAGAATTTTCTTTATCTACTATTTACAGCACACTTGAGTATATCAATATTGTCATTTCTATTGACAAAGATAAGGTTCAAATATTTGTTACTTCATCTATGTATGGCTCATTTTCTCTATCACTTTATGCCTGATTTATCAATGTAAGTTCAATCAAACTCATATGTAAAGTGCAGGTGCCTATGAAAACATGTGAAGACTGTGGCGGTTCTGGCATTTGTTCCGAATGCAAAGGCGAAGGATTTGTGCTTAAGAAACTCTCAGATGAAAGTGCTGAGAGGGCAAGAATTACAGCCAAAAATATGGCAACTCGATATACGGCGGCGTATGTTTCCTTTGGAATCTCTACTCCATCCTCATTCCTTACTTCATTTTTTCCATTTCCTAATTGATTGATAATACCTGCACTTTAATTATGTTTCTTATCTCATCAGGCTTCCAAAGAAATGGAGCTACTGTACAAAATGCTCTTCTGCTCGATCTTGCAGTACTTGCGGTGGTATTGGAAAGATATGCTTCTAGTTTTACCATAACCATCTCCATGGTTCTAATGGAGTGGCCAAATCTTTCATGCACTTCAATTCCTGACCGTTTCGATATATGTCAAATAATGCAGAATGTACATAATTCTTTGTTCTTGTAGTAGTAATTTCTCTTCGGCAGTATCACAGAAACAACTTTAAATCCCTTCTGTTAATTATCAAAAAAAAAAAAAAAACCTTTAAATCCCTTCTGTTGGCCAGGGCCAACAATTATCAGTTTTTATTGTTTGGGAAATCGGGTATTTCCCAATCAAAAACAACTTCACCACCATGAACAGTACTTGTGAATAATACCGTAAACGTGAATAGTATCGTATATGTGAATAGTATCATATATATGAACAATACTATACGCAACGGACAAACCCGACAGAATAACTATTGAATATTGAAAACAAATAAAGAACACTAGAATTGATAATGGAATTTGGCTAAATATTGCCTACGTCTCCGTATATTATGGACCACTCTATTTATTAAAGAGAAGAAAGATTATAAATTTGACAGAAATTACAAAAGCCCACAAATTGAAAATCTAAATAATTTCCTATAAATTTATAAAGGGGAGAAACTTTTAGTTTTTGGGATGCAAAACAAATGAGGGGAGGCTTGTATTTATAGTCTATGCCTCTCTCTTCTACGCGTAAACCAGCTGTAAACAGTTGGGTTCACTTCATAAAGTCAACACTGTTTTCAATGCGCTCTCTCTTCTTTTTCTCCCTCTCGGACTTTCTCTTTTGGTTTCCAACATAAGTGTGCAGCCCATATTTTTAACAATGAGTCGCTCATATTGACTAACATTTATTTCTTTTTTTTTTCTTGAAAAGTAGATGTGACAAATTAAGGATGTTGATAGTAATATTTGTTGGTTTTCAAAACAATTTCGAATGCGGAAGCGTGTAACTAGGAGATTGTGTATAACAAAATTTTTATAAAATTTTGAGATACTCTATATATTATATTAATTTATGTATGAATAAATTAATCAAATTAGTTTATTTACCTAGCGAACGATTAGGTCGATAACTTAAGCTCTTTGACCACGAACGCTTCTCACTCTAAGTTAGTTTAGAACACATGAATCTTCCTCGTCAATCCTTGAATCTACGAAGACATGTGTGTGGGCACCCCTGAAACAAAACGAGATTAACATCAAAACACTCAAGTTTTTCACGAGCACCAACACATGCACGAAGTGAAATTTGTGAAAAAAATTTTCCTTTCCCCACTCTATAATATTCGGCCACCTATGCTAGGGAGAGCAAAAAAAATTGTGTTCTCTAATTTTCTGCGATCTCTTATTTATAGAGTAGTAGTCAGACTCTCAAAAGAAGTCTAATCTTTATCTCTAAGATAAAACTTGATAATTATCTCTCACTTCTAATTTGATTTTTGAAACAAAATCCCTCTCGATCCTTTATCCTTTTGGACGGCCACCGGAGGGAGATTCCTCCCTGTGGTAGGCGCATACTGCAGGTAAAGAATAGAACAAAATTCTGAATTTATCCTCTAGTCTAATTTTGACTCAAATTTAAATTCCAATTTAAGTCAAACTTAAATCAATTTGAAGTTCAAATTGGACAACTTATCAAATAAGTCAATTGGATAAGTTGGAGAGCAAGCAACTGAATCCTAGAAGGATTCACACTGTATAGACGTGTACACCATGTGGACACCTCTACATATGTGTTCCAAAATTCAAATTTAAATTTAAATAATAACATTATTTAATTTATAATTAATTATCAATTAATTATTCTTGAGTGTTTTATATTAGAATTTCATAATTCTAAAATTTCCATTTTGCCCATATTGCCTTGTAGGATTACAAGGATGACGCGGGGACTCATGAACCTATAATTCTGAGCTCTAATAAAATTAATAATTAATTAATTAATTTCATTATTTCTAAAAGTTACTCCACTATAAACTTGGATTGCACTTTCGTAATTATGGACATAAATTACTTCTAAACTGTGAAGTGTTCATTTGATATAGTCATTACATATAAATCAATCCTCCATAAATAACTCATAATTAGAGCTAGGTAAAATTCGTTAAACTCTCTAATTACATCTTTATTCTTAAGTACCATTGATTCTCTAATGGACAATGATTCATAAAACAAATTCATGAATCGGAGCTCCTACTAGTCCAAGTACCGAATCAACCCTTAAGAGAATTATTTATCTACTTCTTTCTCAAGAAGGAATAAATTCCATCTCGTGTAATAACATTCCCGGCTACTCACTTCATCATGTCTCCAAAATACAAGGAATAGGATTCAACATCTCAGAATCCGTACCGAGTAAATCAAAAGACATAAATTCATAAATAAGAGTATGCTAATAACTCAGGATTAAGATTTTTCTATATATGACTATCGGTAAACTCAATTAGAATTTCTATACTTAACGATAATTATCAGAAATTCATATTGTGTATGTGTCCCGGTTTCACATAATCTCATTATGCGTAATATACTCATTCAATATCTCTCCATATCAATAGTGCAGATAGCACCAATGCACCATTCCATTCTGAATGAGAATGACATGTATTAGTAATGTTTTAATTAAATATTCCGAACTTTAATTAAATTCATTACGTTTTGATTATTATCCTTAAATATTATCATCACGCATATAACACTTATATATAATATTTAAGGTCACATAAATAATTATAACATTTTCAGTAATATTTATAAAATATTTAATAATATATGCATATAAAATAATAAATAAAATATTTATTAAATAAATAATAAATATCTTATTATATCTTATACTTTTAAGACGTCATTTCAATAATATTTACTAAAGTTCTTAAAAGAATGGCCCTACTCCCCGACGAGGAGTGCGTTATCCCATCTCACTGAATGTGTTAGCAGTTAGGCGTGGTCTTAGACACACAAAATCAAATATTGAGTTGGCAGGATAAAATCTTCACCTTAAAAAAGGCCGTACCCGACACTCAAATGTTTTACCACAAACACAACCACGGTAATCCTTTTCCGCTAGGTGAGGTCACAATGGTTTAAACAATTGTCAGCTTGTGCTAGTGGTTTTATGCACGTGTTTACACACAGGCAGAGATATATGTGTATTAAAGACCTATACAATAATCCCTTTATTCTAAAAACATTATTTTTACACTATATATGTATAGCTGGAAATGAAACTATACCAGAGGGAACTAGCTACTTTGAATCTTCCTGCATATTCTTGTAAAGCAAGTTGTGTTGCCATATGCTTCGCATGTCCTTGAGATATTGGCCAAAGTTATGTGACGCAATCATCAATATCAAGATGTCAATAATTCACAGAAAATATATTTTTTAAATGTCACCTGATTACATATTTATGACTATAATACAGTTCAGTCTCCATCTGCTTATTCTAACGTGGTAAGTAACCATTTGTTTACTGAATAAGCATGCTGACTTTCCTCCAAGCGCGGCTTTAAGAAAATAGCTAGTTATATATATATGTGTGTGTGTGTGTGTGTGTGTGTGTGTGTATGATATCAGGCGTCATGGACTCTGTGGAGGGATATATTTAGCTTTTTTTTTTTCTTTTTAATAGTCTTTGCTTGTTGGTTGATGTTTCCTATTATAGAAATCCCAACACAAAGTCAACTACTCGATAACCCTGCTGAGAAATTGTATAACATGATTTTTTTAGCGTTCAATAGTGTTCAATCTGTATATAGCTCATTTCTATGGAATTTTATATATAATTAATCCAACCTCTTGATCCTACTTAGGCTCGGCAATTATCATAATCTGAAGCTATAGCCCGTTGGCTAGAATATATTACGTCATTGGAAACAGTACATATTTTTCGAGATTCACTAAGCGAAAAATATATATGAAACAAAAATGTTTGTTGGAAGAAACCAAGCTTGAGTGTATGTGAGTACATTCTGATCCATTAATCACACAGAACCCAGAATCCTGCATGTGCATGTATTATAGGGATTTGAAAATATATGCTTGCGTAATATATGTATATATATATGATTATTTATGAATTTTTAATAAGGAAAATAACTAAAAACTTCCTGCTTCTGCGCACAGGAAGTATAATATTCATAAATAGTTTATGAGACGTTTGGTTCGTGGATTAGAATTATGAGATTAAAATTATTTTCAATTTACGTGTATTTTTTGTGAGAGAAAATACTGTAGTGAATCACGAACCATGATTCGAATCGGGGTACGAAACCCCCAACCAAACAACTCCTTAAAGTATTTTCTGCACAGTGATAAGTTCAAATTTTCTCATGGGATATTTATATTTTTATCACATGTATTTTAAATTTATTCAAAAACTATAATTTTTTTTATTTCATCAAATGTATATCTTTGAGTTAGATTTAGTATACAAATCTATTCTTATCTCGGTCAACAATTAATTTTGACCTTTAAAATGATCAAATTATTCTTAAGAAAAGAAGATAAAAAAAACTAAAACTTTTTAATATTACAAAAAAACACAAAAAAAAAATCCACTTTAAGGGTATTTTCCATATTTTTAAGATCAAAACTATTTTAATTTTTTTTTTCATTTGTCATTTTATTTAAAGGTAATTTAAGGTTAAAAATCAATATTTGACCGTGAAAAGTATAGATGTGTGTATTAAATCTAATTTAAATTAGGTATATATTTAATGAGATTAAAAATCAAAGTTATAATTTTTGAATAAAATCAAAGCGCGGGCTATAAAATGGTAAATATTCATTTTCACATTTTTTTCAAATATATAAATGAAGTTATTACAAGAAGGGTATTGCATGGTAAAGTACTAGAAAGTTATGAAGACAAAATCTATATATACAAAACATGAAGGTGACAACGAAGAGATGGAGCCAAAAAAATAATTTATGAGGACCGAGCTTGAAATAAATTAAAATTTTGAATTAAAATTTAGTAGGGTAATAAATAATAAAACTCTATAAACATATGTAGTTATTTATTGTAATTTTTGTTTATTTGAGTTTTTAATTTGAAGAGTAGACATAAGAAAAATATGAAATAAGAAGATATAGTTAGAAGTAAAAAAAATTAAAAAGAAATTTTAGTAAATAGCATTTTTACAAAATTAAATTAAGTTGATGACTCTACAAAATAAAGTTATTTTACTACTAATTTTGTGTAAAAACTAACTTAATTCTCGATATTTTAAATTATTTTGATTTGTTTTAATGTATTTTGTTTTATAAATAAATAGTATATATTATATTATGTTAGGTTTTTATATAATATAAATATAATAATTTTTATTTTATTTTCAACTTAAATAATATTCGTTGGACTAAAACACTTGGACGACTAGGATTCGGGAGTGCATTACACTCTCTGGGGGAAGAGAGTGAGCAAACAAGGAAACATCAGCGGGTCTCACATGTTGGAAAGCATATTTCTTGTGCTTGTTCCCGTGAGAGCCAGTCTATGTGAGCTTGTTTTCTCCTACCAATCCAATTGCACCACGTGTCACGCTTATTAAATCAATAGTCTAGATCAATTTGAAATGTTTGTTGATTTCTGATGGCCAATAGAAATTCAGTTTCACGTAGTCCTTGCCGCACTGGATTAAGTCCAAAATATTGAATTCTCAGGGTGATTTCGGAAGAAGAAAAAGAAGAGGGCAACTTACAAAACTCCGTGACTCTATAGCATCCATGCATTGGACTCATCTGCATTCTGAGGCCTATAAATAGGCTGCTTCGCCAACTCTTCAAAGCATCCCTCGAGCCTTAGAGCTCTTTAGAAATAAAAAGAAAAGGAAAATCTTTGTTTTAGTAATTCTTAGTTTAAATTTTAAAGTTTGTAATTTTTAGTTTTTAAGTTTGAATTCTAGAGAAGGAGTTCTGAATCCTGTTAGGAGATATCAATAGATCAAAAACTATACCCATCACTAGTGTTTGTACTAAAACTCTGCTTTTATTATCGTTGTTATGAAAATGTTATTTGAATTCTTGTATTGTGTTAGTTTAATTATAATTATGTTTTAAATTTAATTTTTGTTGGGATAATGATGCAATCATATGATGAGGATTTAATTTGTGTAAACGTTATTGTGATTGTCATACTTGCGTTGACGTATTTATTTCTAGACATAATGCTTTCAAAATTTCTGATCAACTTTTTAAATGAATTAGGGATCAAAATGAAGCCGAGAGGAGATTTTTGTGACAAAGCTCTGAACTAAATAACGTAAATTTTGGATAGTATAGAGATATATCTATATATTTTTATGTGGTCATTATTTAATCCTCTAATCTTAATGAACATTTTTGTAATTTAATTCACACAGAGATACAGTGAGTTTTTATGAAAATGTATATTTTATGTATAACTTGAGAAAAAGTACGTAAAACATAAGAGGATTCGATCATTAACATAGTATGATCTCAAATCACAGTAATGTTTAAACAATTAAATTTGATTAATATTGATGAAATCATGATTCCCAACATTTTCATAATCATTGTTTTATCATTTTCTTGTCATTCTATAAAATAATTTTCTTTTTTTACTTTATTATTTTTAAATTTTGTTGTTGTTTTAAATTTTGTAAAATAAATCAAAATTCATCTTATCGATTACTCAAATAAAATTAAACTTATCCAATTTTAATACTTAATAAATAAGTTATCCTCGTAGGAACGATACTTTTAAACTCACTCTTTATACTTGTTAGCGATATGGTGCACTTACGATTGACACCAACATAAGTAAATAATAGATTTTGAATATTTAAAGTAAATAGTAGTAAAAAGATTTTTACCCTGTGAATTTTTAATTTACCGTTATTTTCTTCAAACAATTTTAAAATTTACTATTTACTTTAATTATTTACTATAAATATGCTATTTACTTCATTCTCCGTTTAGGGATGAGAATTGGCATGAGCCTATGTTGGTTCTATCTTAGTAGTACAGCACTTTTCATTACAATTAAGTATTTAAAGTCTGAAATTTGTTACTTTTTAGTTCTTACTTCTTACTATGGTTAAAAAAAATGCAAGAATGAGCATGGAGGTATAAATTTATTGAGCAAAATTTTAGTTTGGGTTTACCCTCAAGAAAGTACTGATGCTCTTTACTACTGGATATACGATAACACCAAATCGACTCTGCATCATATTAGATTTGGTCAAATACAGTTGTGCAAAATTAAGCATATTATTGCCTTCATTAAATTTTTTTAAAAAAGTAGTTCTTTAAGAGAAAACCTCAAGAGCATCAACATCTATATATCATTTTCTTAATTTGATGTTATACTCAATAAAGTTATGGTCTTTAAGATCAATGCACATTAGTATTTCTTTTATTCAAGACAAAAAAAAGTTAATTTGTTTGCACAATTTCTTTTGATGGCCTAATCTAACATTATGATTGAATTTTGTGTTGTTTAAAAAAGGCACAATCTCTTATTTTTCTAAAAACGCAAAGTGAATTCTTGCATTTCAATTCAACATATGAGAGATGTGTATTATTATGTAATACGAATTAATGAACTCACTATCACATATACTTAGCCAAATATCACCACCATTTAGCTTCCTTAATTAAGGGTAAAACTTACATCTACAGTATAATACACACGCACACGCACATGCACACACGCGCACACATATATAAGCAAAAGTAGTACAACTTTGGTTCTGGTAGAGCAGATTCAAATACGCATCCATAATTAATTTTGACGAAATATATAAAAATAAAGAAAATAAGGGAGTCCTCTCGTAGTTACATTGAGTGCATTTTTTGTTGAATATTTGGTGAATGTATCTTTACAGAACTTACAACCATGTAAGGACAAAGCATTAACATCAAGTTTAAGCATTAAGTAATATCGTTAGAGTCTTGGATGTAAGTTTCTGTTCCTTTTCTAAACATATCTCCACAGATCATGACTTTTCTTTTCTATATATATATATATATATATATATATTAACGATGAGTAATCTCCGTCCACAGATGAGTTTGTTCAATGGTGCTTCATTTCAAAAGTTAATGTTTACATTTTTTTCTCTTTTCTTTTTGCCGTCCAAAGAACTTGGAATTAGGTAAAGACAAATTGGGTTTCCAAAAAGTGAGGCCATGACTAATTATTTATCAATTTTTTTTCTTGAGACAAACACATAGGAATGTGAGTCATCAGTATTACTACGACAAACGGTAGAGATCATTGACGTCATATACATATATATTTTTATATATGTATTTTAACTATACAGTTCAACTTTACATTAAAAAAAAAGAATGTTTTAGCTGACGCCTATAATTGAGCACTACTGCTTAATTAATTAGCCAGGGAACCACATCATTAGGTAAGCCCTAATAAGTCGTAATAAGTTGCTAATTTTCTCGATTCCAAGCAGCATTTTCTTCAAATTTTTAAACCATGTTTTACACTTTTTACCATATATATAATATAGCATATTATATTATATATACTCGGAAAAAAAGGAACTAGCTAGCTAGGCATCTAAGACCTAATGTTGGAATTGGACAAATTAAATTGGAGGTACTCCATATGTATATATTGATCAAATTAATGCAAAATTAATAATATCATTAATCTTATATATCTCAGGCAGACGCAATATGAAACCAATAAGCCATATGCTTCATTATATTATTATTATTATTATTATTATTATTACTATTATTATTATTATTATTAATTATTATTATTATTTTCTTCTCTTAAGGCCATATGCTCTCTTTTAATTTACCTTTTAATTTAAATATGTTTCATAAATGGAGACAAGTCAACTATCTCCATATAAAACCTACCTTTTATTAATTACATATGTTTTAATTTAAATCCATGTTCTCATGATAAATCCTGTCCAATGATTTAATGACTTGTAAACTAGGTATTTTAGATCCAGCTGATGCTTGCAAACAGTAATACAGTATATATATACACACCAAATAATTAAACAAGTGATCCACACAGGAATCTTTTTCTTCATTAATTATTACCAAGAAGAACCCTGCATTATATCCTTTATTCAGGATATACCCACTAAAGACTTTAGAGTAGATGAATCTATTCTAAAAAGGCACAAAAAAAAAAAGAAAAAAAAAAGAAAGTGATTGAGTTCAGTAGAAAAAAAAGGAGCAAACTTGAGAAACATTACAACATGAGAAGCACACGCTAATACAGTACACATACCATGTATACGGATATGCAAAGTACGACTTAAACTTGGGAAGGAGTAGTGTTCCGATCATCAGATCTAACAAAGTACAACGCATATACCATGTATACGTACTTTCCTTCTCAATTCCCATCATCATTATTGGATTAATCCGATTGCATCATTAATTCTTCGCTTATATATATTTATATATACGCATTGTGTGGGGGCAAAATTGTAATCTTCAAGCATGGGAAGGAGTAGTGTTCGGTGGGGTTGGAGCAGATACCACGCGCCGGCCACGCTCCGATCGGGAATTCTCGGCGAACTTGATGCTGTTGTGGTGCAAACCCTTCTGTTTCTCTTCCTCAGTCCACTCGGATCCGTAGTATGACTCTTCCGTTGACTTTGCTACGTCTTTAGATGGAGGAAGGAACATACTTCCCCATTGAGGGAAATGTACTAGAGTCACAGGCAGAGTACATGCCACGATCATCGCCCCCATCAGTGATAGCCCTGTCTCCGTTGAGAATTTCGAGGTCGAGAAGAACACCAGCTGCGTCAACCCGGACCCGAAGTTCCCTCCGGCGCCGGTCATGCCTGATATGATTCCCAGGGATCGGCGGGAGATGAAGGGGATGATGCCGAAGGTGGCTCCGCAGGCGGCTTGGGCTCCGATGGAGAAGAGGATCATTGCGAACACCGCGATGGGAAGGCTGTTGGCGCGTCCCAGCCATATGCAGAACGCTCCCCCTGCTGTCTGCAGGATCCACAGCGTCCACAGCCTCCCTCTCATGCCGAAGTGTCTCCCCGCCACGTCTGAGGCGTAGCCTCCAAAAGGACGGGCCACCAGGTTTGCCATTCCGAATGAGGCTGCAATGATGCCGGCGGTGTGTAGATTCAGATCGAACCTATCATCGATTCATTATAATAATTAATTAAGCTCACATATATTGCATGGTTAATTACAGATTTTTCCAGAGTATCTGTCCAATATTGATGCGAGGCCCATAACATGGGACCTATAGCATTGTTAAAGACAAAGGTGCTGGTGGGAAAGTGGTGCCGAGAAAAAGACAAAATTAAGTACCTGTCATAGAAATACTCGGCAATGACATTATCAGTGGAAAGTTCAACGCCCATGGAATATCCATAGAGAAGGACAAAGATCCACGTCCTGTAGTTGGTGACGGCATACCACAGTACCTGAAACAGTGCAAGATTTACGACATATGATTTCTTTCTACATTAATTAATTTTATTAAGAGAACACAAACTGATTTTTTTTTTTCTGTTTTAATATCCTACCTTGGAGAATTTGTCCTTGGCAACATCACCTTTCTTCTGCAAAGCACCGAGGTTGCCATCAGGCAAGTCCTGACCAAGAGTCAAAACCAAAATGCCCATAATAATATGAAACCAACCAGGAATAAAGAAGGCCATCCTCCAAGCACTAAACGGCGTCGCACCGGCCTTACGAATGATATCATAAACCAAAGGCATCAGAAGCTGAGTGGCCCCACCTCCCATGTTCCCCCACCCGGCGGCTGTTCCATTTGCAAGCCCAATTATCTTACTGTTAAACATTGTGCTCATCCAGTACTGGCACGACACAAACGTCGCCAGCGAAAAACCTATCATGAACCGCACCGCGAGATACCCTCCGGCGTCGGACACAAACGACATGCAAAACACTGTCGGAGCCGACAGCATTATGAGGAAGGCGCAGCCGTATCTCGGTCCCAAAAGGTCGCAGACTGCGCCCATGACCAGCCTCGAGAAGATACTGCCTGAAACGGAGGCAACACCAGCGTTTCCGATGTCGACTTTTTTGAGATTGAGGTTGTCTCGGATGATGGGGACGAGAGGAGCGGCTGCGAAGGTGGAGATGAAGCAGGTGAAGAAGGAGACCCACGAGAGATGGAAGGTTCTCATGTGGGGGTTGGCCAAGGAGAAGAGCTTGAACACCTTGGCCTTGTGTTCCGAGTCGACCGGCAAAGCGAACTTCGCAGTCGTGTCAGTCGGGACAATCGGAGAGGCCACCGAGAAGGCGAAGGTCTGCTCTCTCCCGGTGACTCCATGCATGGAACTTCCCGGCTCTCCTAAGCCTTCAATGTCGCCCATTTTGGTTCCTATATATGAACTAATCAAAGATATAGTAAGGAAGAAGTTGAGAGAGATACAGATAGTAATGAAGTTTTGTGTGAGGAAAAGAGAAGGAGTGTACGGGGTATTTATATTGTCTTTTGGGGTGTGGAGTTAACCGTTGACAATCTAAAAGCCTCCGAAGAGGCAATAAAATTATAATGAGATTCTAGGTCATCATGATCAACTTGTATATAAGCGAAATGACATGAAACTGAATATCCAATTCGCCGCGCGCATCTGCCTGTGAATAGGGAAGAGACTCATCGTATATCCCAAAGGATCATCTAACCTTTTTTATTAGATATTTAGATGGGGCAAGGGAGTTAATGTTGATCAGTTGACTGAGTAATTAACTAACCCAGAAATAACTTTATTAATTAGCTTGTCGTATTAGAATACATATATATAGTCTACATACGAGTAGTTATTAATATTACCGTGTTAAATGTCCAAGTCATGCGTACTAATATTGGATAGTCTGATCAGAATAGAATATAAATAGTATGTATATATATACTAATTAATTTAAAAGCTTAAAAACAATTAGTGTAAGAAGATGATGGCTAAATGCATATCTGTACAAATTCAAGAGTTGCACGTTTGCGTAGCACAGCTATTCTTTGGCTTTTTTCCTTTTTCTGATTATGTAGTTAATTTATTCCCTGCTAATTTCCCTCTACCGTGTGATTCAGTTTTGGACAGTTTATTCTTTTCGTTCTTTTTATATTTTATATTTTCTGTCTTGCCGTCAACACCACTAGGGTTTCTCTCTTAGGTTGTTCTGCTGATCCGCCTCAATAAGCATATTATACACACACACACATATAGAAGCATTACGCAATCGTATATATATATTTAATTAATTTAATTGAATTCTCACACTAATAACTAGTATTTACATATAGCTAGCATATCAAAATAACTTATTGCATGATAAATATATTTCTTGATCGCACATGCAGTGGCAATATAGATGATGATCTTAGAATTAATAAACTTGTTTAATTCCATAGCACTAAATAATATAGGTCGATTTTACTTAGTTTCTTGGCACGAGTACATGTACGGCTCCGTTTTTTTCATAAATGCAAATCAAAATTTAATTATCTTTTTGTTATAGTGTTTTCTCTAAAAAAAAATTTAAATTTCAGTTCAAATTTTCTATTTCAATCTATGAAAAGAACACCCCAAGTGTGTGAATCTCTATTTTCTTTTCCAGGCACTATTAGTGGACACAAATTCGCGCGGACATGTATAGCATATAATGGTGGATTATGTACAGACTATAGTAATTATTTTGATGACTATATATATGATATATGCGATAGTTTCCTGAAATATTAATTGGCTAGCTTCTAGAAAACCTTCAAGATCAATATGTCCTAGTTAAATATATAGATCATGTGGTCTGAAGTCAGGTTGAGCATTAATTTTGTTTGATCGGCTGCATTATGATTAGTAGAATATTAAGATCAATTAAACAACAATGAGTTTTCTACTGGGGAGGGTGATATCCACCCTGTAATGGTGGGCTTACATATGTAAGATGTCATGGTACGCATATATATTAAGGTGTTAAAGTCCATTTGGATCACTGGTTTCAAATATGGTGATTTGAACTATAAAGTCTAAAAACATGTTTCAAACTGGATGAATTCTTAATGAGGAGTTAAGTTTTGATTTTTTATTGATTTGATTAATTGGTTTAAAACGGATTAAAATGTCACACATTATGATTCAAATAGCGACCAAAACTTGCTCATCCAAACATTAGTTTAGAATAAACTCATGGTTCAAGCCACATGAACTCATGAGCCAAATGGCCCCTTAATTAGTGGGTTTGAGAGAAGCAGGAGATATGAGGATCCAACTCCAGATCAGTCTTGGGATATATAAGCCACGCTAGGCTAGCTATAGAAGTCTATTACGTATTATGATGAAAGCCAAATATCTGAGTATATGCAGATACTATAGCTAATTATTTGGCAATAAACAACGCATTAATTCAAGTTTCTTTTATGCAGCTAGCTAGTTTGCACCAGTTATTACCTGTTAGGGGAAGAAAGGCCAGTTTAATTCTAGCGGGTTTATATATTTGTTATTTTCTTTATACCAAATGGGTACATAATTTTAATTAAAATTTATTATTTTATAGAACCTGAGTCAAACAGTTTTTGATATCCGAAAATATGACAGTCACTTCCACCAAGATTAGTTGTTTAAAAGACACTTACATTAATATATGTTGTTTATAGTATTTTATTTTGTTAGATCTGATGTTACGTCTTATGTTTCAGATGATATTGGAACACTGTCTGGAATACGATTTGATTAATTAAGATCCGGATTTCTTACTATTCAAATTAATTATCAAGGAAAGACAGTAATGCAGAAAGTAAAATAAATGCACACGATATGATATCGCAGTTCGGTGCACACCTACTCTGTGAGGCCACGCCCAGACAATAAACAGTTCACTATGTTCCAGAAATTACAGACACTGGACGGACTTATTCACTCAAGGATACCCTCATAGACAACGACGCCGCTGTAACGAATCTCCACAGTGATTTATTTAGCGTGCACCACATGTCTTCTTAACAGCACGGCGAACTCCTTTTGACCGACAGAGCTTCCTCTCAAAAGCAACAAATCCCTCTCCCAAAGGACGATCTCAATAACGCACAATGCTCACAAAAACTCACCGACTCTTTTCTGAAAATATTCTATTAAACCCATATATCACAGAGCAACCTTGAGGCCTTTGCTTTTATCTACACAAACAACGTTGCTTCATTATCTCCTTGATTTTCCAAAAAAACATCCACCGAGTATTGCATGTAAGGCAAGTAGATAATGCCAAAGTAGATTGAAAACATCCAATTGCTTCCGGCCCATTATTGCAGCACAAACATTTATTCTTCAAATATAATTCAAACTTCAAATCTCCATGCGCATAATATCTTCACAATGGCTTAGTTATCACATTGGCTCCATATGGATAACATCACGTAAATTCCAAGTGCCAATATATATATATATATATATATATATATATATATATCCCAAAGATAAACTAAGCTTGATCTCCACTTTAAATTCAAATTCATATCCCTTTTATCTCTTTCTAGAATCTTATTTAAATACAAATAACCAATGCATTATCTTCCTTTGACCAAGGCCTTATCCTTATCTCTCTAAATCTGATTCTGAATCTTCTTCTGCAATACGAAATCTTCTTGAACTTGTTTTTTGAATTTTTACAAGATTGCCAATAAATTGCCAAGTAATAAAAATACCTAACAATCTCCCCTTTTGGCATTTTTTGGCAAAACTAACAAGAGATCCTAAAAAATTCAAAAACGACAAAAAAAATATAAAATTACATTCTGCTCACCCTTTTTGACAAAAATAAGCCAAAGACAAAATGAAAAAAAAATAAAAAAATAAAAATTTCACTCCCTAGAACCGTCTTCAGCAGCTGATGTCGCAGATCATGTTGTAACATTAGTTAGAACACTTAGTGCAACACTTCGCACTAGATATCTTCGAGGGCATTGATCTCTGTAGCTTGCTCCCCCTGAATTTTTCCTGTGTCTTACTCCCCCTGAATTAGTACATGCTTCAAAAGAAGTATAATCCTTATGACATCTCAAATCAGATTTCTTTACCCACACAAGTCTAGAAAAATTATTTTTCACATTAATCTTCACGTTAGGTGTATTCTTTGAGTTTGTAGAATTTGGTGGATTAATAAACATACCTTTCTTCAAAGTATTTAAATACTTGTAGCATCTCGGTCTTATGTGGCCAGGTAAACCGCAGTGATGGCATGTGGGGACAAACCTTCTATGTCGAGGGGATGAGATAGTAACCTTCTTACTGGAGAAAGTCGGAAGCTTAGGGACATGCGTCTTCTTCACAAACACTATTTTGGACGTTGAGCTCTCACCAATATAGCCAAGGCCATGTCGATCACCACTCGCTTTTCTTATCGAGAGAATGTGATCCAATTTTGTGGTGCCAGAATTCATCATCTTCAATGACTTTTGAGTGTGCTCCAATTCAGCTCTTGTCTCCTGTAGCTTTTTCTCCTTTTCAGCAGCCCAAAATTCATAGTTTATAGCAACCTTTTTAAGTACATCATTCTCTTTAATAAGCTCATCGACTCGCTCCCGCAAAGACTTATTCATTTTAACCACTAAAACCCATTTGTTGAACATGGTTTCATATACCTCCTAGATTGTCTCCTCAGTCAGTTCTTCTCCATCGCTGGATCCGTCAGAATTTGAAAAATCTTCATTTTCTTTTGGTTTTCCAGAGTGTGTTGCAAATGATGTTGCAGATGATGTTGCAACATGAGCTGTGACACGATCTGTAACACTGCAGTTTGGAACATCTTGGTAGACATTGAACGCAACATAGTTATTCACATGATCATCATCTTCCTGGTTGCCTTCAGAATCCTCATCACTCCATGTGACGTTGAGAGAATTCTTCCTCTTCTTGAGAGTGTTAACACACTCAGACTGAATGTGACCGTAACCGTCACACTCCCGACATTGAATTTCCCTATTCTTCTTCTTATCATTAGAGGAATTTGTAGCTCCCTTATTTTTCTAAAAATTGTTCGAGTTGTTGAAAGTTAGAGTTTGGTTCTTCTTGTTGAACTTTTTCATCACCCTGTTAAAATTTTTAGTCAATCGAGCAAGAGACTCCGCTAAGTCTTCATCTTCTTCTTCAACATTATCTTCCACTTCGGCTTGGAAAGCAATCCCCTGAGAAATCTCATTTTGACTCAGATTCATTTCAAATGTCCTCAGTGATCCCATCAATTCATCAAGTCTCATAGTCTCAGTATTTTTTGCCTCTTCAATGGCAGTGACTTTGTAGGCAAATCTCTGTGGTAGTGATCTCAAGGTCTTGCGGACAAGTTTTGCCTCGGGAATTTTTTCACCAAGAGCAAAGGATTCATTACCTATATCACACAATCGTGAATTAAATTCAGAAATAGTTTTAGTTTCATGCATTTGAAGATTTTCGAACTTGGTTGTGAGCATGTTCAATTTTGATTGTTTGACTGTAGTTGTTCCTTCATGCGCCACCTCCATAATTTCTCGTGCTTCTTTTGCCGATTCACATGTGGATATAATTTTGAATTGGTGAACATCCACTCCATTGAATATTGCATTGAGTGCACGTGAGTTGTAGTTGGCCAACCTGTCTTCATCAGTGCTCCATGACTCTTCAGGCTTGAGAATCCCCTTTCCTTCTACATCCTTTGTTTCTGGATGCTTCCATCTGATCAGGATTGCACGCCATGCTCTTTCATCTTGAGCCTTGATGAAAGCCTTCATCCGAGCCTTCCAATAAGAATAATTTGAGCCATCAAGGAGAGGGGGACGTACAACTGAACCTCTTTCCTTTAGAAAATCCATTCCAAACATAACAGATCAACTCTCCAAGATCTCACCGAACTTATG
>NW_010367841.1:25848-41880 GCF_000414095.1 Morus notabilis | reverse complement strand
ATACCACTTGTTAGATTTGATGTTACGTCTAATGTTCCAGATGATGTTGGAACACTGTCTGGAATACGGCTCGATTAATTAAGATCCGGGTTTCTTACTATTCAAATTAATTACCAAGGAAAAACAGTAATACAAAAAGTAAAATAAATACACACGATATGATATCGCAGTTCGGTGCGCACACCTACTCTGCGGGGCAACGCCCAGACAATAAACAGTTCACTATGTTCCAGAAATTACAGACACTAGACGGACTTATTCACTCAAGGACTCCCTCCTGGACAACGACGCCGCTGTGACGAATCTCCACAGTGATTTGTTTAGCCTGCACCACACATCTTCTTAACTGCACGGCGAACTCCCTTTGACCGACAGAGCTTCCTCCCGAAAGCAACAAATCCCTCTCCCGAAGGACGATCTCAATAACGCACAAGGCTCACAAAAACTCACCGACTCTTTTCTGAAAATATTATATTAAACCCATATATAACAGAGCAACCCTGAGGCCTTTACCTTTATAAAGCTTCTAAAACTCCCATTATTTCACGTTAATCACATAGGCCCCATAACAAATCTCTTAACCCACCAAGATAGCTTATTCAAATTCTCTTCACGATCTTCTCAAAGTAATATGCATGATATCTTTCTACACAAACAACTTTGCTTCATTATCTCCTTGATTTTCCAAAAAAACATCCACCGAGTATTGCATGTAAGGCAAGTAAATAATGCCAAAGTAGATTGAAAACATCCAATTGCTTCCGGCCCCTTATTGCAGCACAAACATTTATTCTTTAAATATAATTCAAACTTCAAATCTCCATGCGCATAATATCTTCACAATGGTTTAGTTATCACATTGGCTCCATGTGGATAACATCACGTAAATTCCAAGTGCCAATATATATATATATATATATATCCCAAAGATAAACTAAGTTTGATCTCCACTTTAAATTCAAATCCATATCCCCTTTATCTCTTTCTAAAATCACATTTAAATTCAAATAACAAATGCATTATCTTCCTTTGACCAAGACATTATCCTTATCTCTCCAAATCTGATTCTGAATCTTCTTCTGCAATACGAAATCTTCTTGAACCTGTTTTTTGAATTTTTACAAGATTACCAATAAATTGCCAACTAATAAAAATACCTAACATATTTCATTGAATGTTGGAGATTAATAATTTTATCCAATCATTGCGTCACACGTTACTCTGTCTCAACATGTATTTGTCCAAAAGATAAGTTTTGAAACCGACTAGATTTTTTCTAAATACATATAAAAATCTAAAAGAATCAGTTAATTTCAAAACTTTACCATCTTTTCAATTTAGACAATTACATGTCCAGACAGATAAACATTATCAATATATCGGTTGGACATATGATGACACAACTAAATTAAATATAGAAGAGTAATTCCCTTGAATTCAATTGTACGGTTAGAAACACACGCTTTATTGTCCTGCTTAGATATCAGGAACTTATTAATTCAAAGTATTTGAAAAACAAAACCAAGTTGAAGCTTTAACGATAAAAAATAATAATAACAATATATGCAATTAATATTAATGTTTTAATATTGTGTCTGATTAAGTCTTGCATGTCATCTGCACCATTGATACCAAATAGCCGGAACTGCGGACATAATTTGATTGTAATAATATACGCATACCATCTATTATGATATCAATACTTGAAAAAGTCAACCGATAACCAATTAAGCTGAAATAACTATCTTCTCCAGATTAGCCATTATTGAGAAGCCACTTTTCCTTCTGGGATGGCCCACAAAACTCCAATACATTAATATTTTTTCAGGTCAATCTTTACTGTTGCTTTTGCATAAATCAGAATATACATATATGCATGCTAACTAGTTGCTGAATCTGATGATGATGATGATCTTATAAGTTGCTAGCAAGAGCTGATAAAGACGCTTGGCTATATGGTATATATATAATACATGATATACATACATATATACGCAGCTATATATAGCCTGTTGTATTACCCCTTCGCCAGCTCTTAGAGTTCTTTTGTATATTATTTTTTGAAGGGCTTTGTAGAAATACGACTTTTTTGTTGTTGTTGGAGTCAATATTTCTGAAATGAAGAGAATGAAAACCATACTTAAAGGCATTTTTCTCGAATTCTTTAAGAGCTCACGTCATGTACTTGTAAAGAAAATGCAGGGATATTAATATTAAACTTGTATAAGAATAATATTGTAAAGTCATTTTTTAATTGATTTAGATAAACAACTACAACAAATATATAAGTCATTGTGCTGATCGATTGTTTACAAGGAAAACGATGGATAAGAATGTTGGCGCCGATATACACGTTTACACTTGCTTGTGTCTTTTTTCTGACTTTATGGCTTATGCAGAAGATTAATTAATTATTATTAATTTGTTTGGGCTGATTATTTTTCAAAAGATGGAGTCGGCGCACGGTTTTTTTGATATATTGGACGAAGTTAATAGGCCTATCCATTGACGGAAGGGAAGCATAAAGCATGGGACAAAGCTTATTTCCATGACCGTACGTGTTAGAAAAATTAAAATTCATGGTCTTGTTTCAAATTGATCACCTTTTTATTTTTTTACGTTTTTTGAAAAATAAAAAATAAAAACGTTTTTAAAACGGCGTTTGACGAAATAAAGACAAAAATGAAAATGAAAACGATTTTTTAGTTTAGTGTAAAATGAGAAAAAAATGAAAAATAACTTTTAGTCGTTTTTCATTTTTTATTTTTATTTTCTCATCTCTCGAGCAGAGAGAGAAAGATAGACATTAATGAGTTTTTTTATACTGAAAATAATCTTTTGATAAAACTACCAAACGCATTTTCAAAAATGATTTCTGTCTGAGATTAAAAACATTTTCATTTTCATTTTCATTTTTATTTTCATCATTTTAAAACGAGTTTCAAACGCGCATCATATTTCCTTGCCTTTTTACAACTGAAATTTTTAAAAATATTAGTAAATTAAATAACAAAGCAGGTAGTTTCTAAATTTAAGGCCGTTGTTAAAAAATCGGAAATTGATAAAATAAAGTATTTTGGATAATGTGAAAACAAAAAGAGCAAAAAATAAATAAAAGGAAGAAGAAGCTGCAAACCAGATAACTTTTATAGGAAAAAAAAAAAAAAAGAGGACAAATAAAGTTTATGGAAATGTACGGCCGAAGAATATTTTTAAGAACTGATCGTGATCTTTATGTTATCCTAATCGTGTTGTCATCGCTTGTACCGTATAGTACAAATCTAAAGGAAGATTTTAGCAGAAGGGTTTTTGCTAATCGCAGAAGGGTTTTAATTATTGCATATATAAAATCATTTTTTTTGTTTGCTTAGAAACAAAAGATGACGATATATATAGCGTATGCCATGATAATCCAAATTAGAGCTGTATAATACTGGTACATAAAATTTTAAACACAGTACATATATATACTTTAGATAATAAACTTGACAATTTTTGATAATCAGATGCCATTTAAATTTTTGCTGGCTTGAAGTTGTGAGAATTGAAGCAACTAATTGCCAGTTTCCATATATATATGCCCATCCACATATAGCAAAACAAATTTGACACAAATTATTAGCTATTTTTACACCACTTTTGGGTGAAAATCATTTAAGGATCATTTGCAGATGAGCCTATTAGCATGACAAAGCATTGCAATATAAAATATATAAGGGTTGTTCTTTTGCAACGAAACTCAGAAAAAGTTTGAATTTGAGCTACAATTTTATTCAAATTCATGTTCTTTTATAAAATTTGAGTTTGAACTCGAGTTTAAACTCGATTTGGGGCTAAACTCGAGTTCAAGTTTCCCCTTCAACTCGAGTTCATAAACTCGAACTCAAGTTAATAAACAATATTTTTTCTATTATTAAAAATGATATAACTTTTTCGTTTTAATTTTAATTGAGGTGATTTTTTTTCTATGTATTCACAGCGATGAAACGAATAAAATCCCACCCATATATCCTATTAAAATTTCCCATCCCCATTGAATTTTTATTAAAATATTATCTAAATACAAAGTCAAGTTTTGATCCACCCAAACACAAACTCAAATAAATTCTCAATTCAAATCATAACTCAAATGTGCACATTCAAACACAAACTCAAGTTACAACTTCAACTTAAGTTATAACTCAAATTCAACTTAAAATCTACACTCAAATCATCATAACTCAAAAATACAACCGAACAAGCCCATAGAATTTCAAAGTTAATAAGGCTTAGGTTTGAGGGTTATTTTGGGAATAACAAAAATTTCATTAATGAAGGCATGAGATTCTCACACAATCCACAATCAGAAGTAACAAATGAGCTGCTTCTAATTTCAGCCTAATATTACTTTTACTAAGAATATGTTTTTAAAGTGTTTATCAAACACATTAAATAGCTTCAGCCCAAAATCTCTACCAAACTAAAGCCTATATCTGAGGGACCAAAAGAACTACAAAACAAATTCATTGCGTTGACTCTCGCGGAAAAAATAAAAATAAAAATAAAATAAAATAAAATAAACCATTAAGATAATCCACTTCACAAAGTCTTCTCTATCCGTCCACAAACCGTACGAAAAACCAATGAACATTAATAATAAATGGCTTTATCAAGTACAGATAATTGCCAGTCAAATAGAAAAATATTAGTCAGATAATTAGGTACGGATATATTTGTGCATTGCATCATAAGAACAAGATGTACGGTCGATCTTAAAGATAAGATTGTGAATCGGACAAAATCGCAACTTTAATTAGCTTAATAAACTTAAAAATTAAACAGAACAACGTACTGCAGAAAGAACTACTTAGTTGAGGGCACAACAGAGGTCTACCTCTTTGTCTTTTTTTTTTTTTTGGAAAAATGGGTACATTTTCCCTCTATGGTTTTAATTTATCGAATATTGAATTTTTTTGTCTAGTTAGACCTAGTGAATGAAATTAAAATGGGTATTCTATTGGTATTTGTGATCTGTTTCTGTCGGCGCTTGAGATCTTATTGTGCTTTTTGTCAGATTAAGTCGTGAGTTGAAAATATCAATTTCAGAAGCATTTCTCATCAGAAACACTTTAACAAAACAAAGATTTGATTTGGAAACCGATCTTTTGGAAAACCATTGAAATAAATTATATATGTTGATACTCATTTCTTAGCATTTTGAAGTGATTTTGGTCTCACTCAACTCCAGTGAACGGGTCTGAATTTACTACACAAGATCCCAGTGGTTGAGTCCGAATTTACCAAACTTAATCTGGAAGGCAGGTTTGAATCGTAAATAATCAATTGAAGAGTTTCAAAAACATCATAGCAAAGTTAATTCAATTAAAGCAATCTAGATCACACGTCAATAAAACCAATAATTTCAATATGTATCAAATCGAGTCAGTGGTGGAGCCATAATTGTTTTTAAGAAAAACGTAATGGAACTACAATTTTGAACTAAGATTACAAAAAATAATGTAACTATATTTTCTTTAACTTTGTGTGGTGACGAAGTCTTGTATGTCATCTGCAATATTGATACTAACTCCCCGAAATGTGGTCATTTGCTTGTAATATGCACACCATATATTGTACTCAGCAATACTTACAAAGTCAACCAAAGAAGTAATAATCTTCTGTGATTAGCATTATTGATCAAGAAGCCATTTTTCCTTATGGGATAGCCCACAAAACTCATCATATTAATATATAGGGTTAATATCAAAAATGGTTTATGAGGTTTAGCCTCAATCTCATTTTATTTTTTATTTTTTAAACGTTCGCACAATTAATTACTGAAATTTTATTCTGTTTCAATTTCGTACAATCTGTTAGTTTGGTATTAAATATTTGACAAAATCAGTAAAAATTATAAACTAAAGTTAGAAATATATAAAGTTTAGGGATTAAAACAATACAAAAAAATTAAAAGTTAATTTTCACAAATTGACCTAAAATTTTAGCTGTTTTTTATTTTGGACTCTAATTTACATAGATTTTATTAAATTTTAACGCTTAGTTGATGGAAGGACTGAAATTAAAACAAAATAAAATCTCATAACCCTTTATGTGACATTTAAAACATCAAATACTAAAGTGAGATTTAGTATAACTTGAAAGACCATTTGTAGAATTAACCTAAATATATATATATATATATGTGTGTGTGTGTGTGTGTTTGTATATATATATATATATATATGTGTGTGTGTGTGTGTGTGTTTTCAGAAATCAAAATTTATACATGCTTGCTATATTATATATGTACATATGCATGCATACATATATAGCCTGTCTTAACCCTTCGCGAGTTCTTAGAGTTCTTTGTTATATTATTTTCGAAGGGCTTTGTACAGATATGACTTGTTTGTGGTTGGAGTTGATTTGACTCCAACGAAGCATTTTTTTTTTCTCGATTTTTTTAAGGCTCATGTTCTTATTAATGAACTACTAAAAAAAGTGTGCGGATTATAAAACTTGTGTAAGCTTCCTTTATCTAATTGATCTTGATAAAACAAGTACGGCTGATATATAAGTCCTTGTACTGATCGAGTAGTTAATAAGGAAAACGGTAGATAAGAATGTTGCCATATATATATATGTGTGTGTATATATATATATATATATGTATATAGGAATTTACCCCACACCAACTTCGATCAATCTTGCGAAAAAACAAGAAAATGAGACGAGAAGAGAAAAATCACACCAGAGATGTTATCGAGGTGCGGCTAAATATGCCTACGTCCCCGCTCCCCTCAAAAAATTCAGGTCACGTTAATTTTACTGATTTAAGTTTAAAATTTAAATTTTATTATAATAAATTTTTTTTAAAAATAGTCACATTTAACTTTTTATTACAGTAAAAAACTCTCACATAAAGTCATATCTCAACTTAAATTAAAAACTCGAATCAATGAACTAAACGAGCCCTCAATTTATGTTTGGCCCCGTTTATTTCACCGATTCGAGTTTAAAATTTGAGTTTTTCTACAGTAAAAAATTTTAAAAAATAGTCACATTTAATTTTTTTGATACACTAATTAAAAAATTCTCACATAAAATTAAATCTCAACTCAAATTAAAAAATCGAATCAACGAACTAAAAAACTCTTTATTAATTTCTCAGAGATCACAACTCTCAAATCTCACAAATCCCTCACCAGTATAATCACAAACTTTTCCCAAAAATATTTACAGCAAGAAACCCAGAGAAATATTCCCTTTCTCTCTCTACACTTGCTCTCACACTTTCTCTCTCTAGTTTGTTATTACTGATGAACCCAGATATCTTAATCCCAAAAATCTCTCTGAAACTCTCAGTAATTCGTTCTCAACTTCTTTTCTTCCTCTAAACAACTCAAGAGTCTGTTATATATAAATAACACCAAAGGCAAGTCTTTCACTAGAAACATGACATGTCAGCCTTCAATAACATGACAGAAACTAACCACCAGACGCAGTCTGAAATCCAAGCCACCTGACGTATTTGACTTCCTCTGTTTCTTGAGTCTTTTTATCTGAGAGCTTCACCAAATAATTGGAACTCATTTTCAACAATATATATATATATATATATATTGTGTGTGCAGCGGCGATACTAGGATTTTAAGGGGCGTAAATCAAGAACGTGAAAAATGTAAAAAATCCTCAAAAAAACTCTTTATAGTATTAACTAGTAATAAGTATGTGTTATGCACATATATATTTAGTTATTGAAGAGTTAAAATTTTTTTTTTGATTTATCATTCTCTTAAGTGTTTAGTTAGAAAAAAGTTTCTAGTACAATGGACTGAAATGAACGTTTTCAATCAAAATGTGTTTTCGATTCAATAAAATATGTGTATAGACATAAAAGCAAACTTAAGTAATAAAGATTTTAGTGGGCAAATTAGATAGAACAATATTGAGGGAGTAGTTCAGAGTTGCCAAAAAAAAAATTTAAGTAGAGACACATTTAAAATAAATATTAGTTCAATAAGAGCAAAATAGAGAAAAAGTATTCATAAAATAAGAATTGAGATGGTTATATGAAAAAAATTCTTAAATAGAAATATTTTTTAGAATAGTTATTCTAATAGGTCTTATTAAAAAAAAGTTATTTTGTTTGAGTCACTTTCGATATGATAACATCTACATGAAATTATATTTACTAGAGACATTTAAATTTTTGTAAATTAAGAGGGGGGCAAATATGAAAAGAATTAAAAAATTGTATGCATTTAAAGGGCTCAAAAAAATTTCTCAAAAATCCACGGAGGGCACGGCCCCACCTCCATCCGCCCCTTTGTGTGTGTGTGTGTGTGTGTGTTTCTGTCCTTTTTCTCTTTTTGAAATAAATATGTTTGTCTTTTTAGATGGGCGATGTAGATGCGTGTTGATTGGATTTGAATAAAATTAAAATCTGAAGCACCATTTTTTATCTGGTTGATTGTTTTTCAAATGATTTGTTTAAATATTTTTAATATAATCTAGTCCATATTTATTATTTAATAGATTATTAAATTTAAATGACATAATAAATAAATATAAAAAGATAAATTACGAGATAAAAAAATAGAACAACATATTTAGACTTATTGGGACGAATTACTTCGTGTAATTCTAAGATTTTAAAACTCACTTTATGAACGTTGTAATTTGTTTTTGCCAAGTACTATATTAACTTTTCAAAAGAAGGAATAGACAGATTTCTTGATATATTGGATAAACATAGGTCCATCCATGAATGGAGCGGAAGCTTTAATTTTCACGCCCATTTCTTAGAAAATTAAAACAAATATATTCCATTGCCTAGCCGAAACTTCCAGAAAATATGTAAATCGATATTAACTATTTAAAAAGTATGCTCAGTCAATCGATATTACATGTGCAAAATATGTAAATCGATATTAAAAAGCAAAATAACCAAATAATCTGTAAATCGATATTAACTAATTTTTATATTATTATATTTTTCTAATTATTAGTTAATTTTCACGCCAATATGTTGACATACTGAAAAGGTTCTCTTCAGTTATTACATGTACATTTTTTTTTTTTTTTTTTTTTTTTTTTTTTTTTTGGTAAGGTTCTCTCAGGATTAAGCAATATTAATCCACCTTAGAGAATGCTAGTGCATAAATTTTTAAGCATTGCATGCGTGTGTATATATATATATAGTTCAGATATAAAAACTTGAACAATTTTTGATAATCCGATGCCGTCTAATTAAATTATATTTTTTCGAACTATTTTTTCCCTTAAACATACACACACACTCTCTCTCTCTCTCATATGTTTTGCCTTGTTTAGTTAACTCAATCCTATATCATTTGAAAACTAAACGCGGTCTCTGAAGTATATTGTGAGAATTGAAGGTCACAATTAGTCACAACAGAAGATTATTGCCATGCCACATATATATAGCAAATCAAATATGACACAAATAAACTAGATATTTTACAAGGTTTACCAGACAGACATTTTAAAAGCTAACGTCTCTGCTATGTCTCCAAATAACTAGCCTAATAACCGAAAGAAGCATACGGAAAATCTAACACCAAGTGAAATTAATATTAATTTAGGATTATTTTAAATTGGGTGTAACAGTAAACCCAAATAGATCAGCCTATTTTTTATGACAAAGCAGTGCAATATAATAGAGTTTCAAAGTTATCTTTAAGGGACCAAAAGAATTACGAATTCCGTTTAGTTCACTGATTCGCGTTTTTAATTCGAGTTGATATTTGACTTTATTTAAGAGTTTTTTACTGTAGCAAAAATATTAAAATTAACTGTTTTTTAAAGTTTTTTTTATTATAATAGGACTTAAATTATAAACTTAAATTAGTGAAATAAACGAGGCATAAATCATTCATCCTGGACTCACACAAAAACTCCATCAACACATATATAGGGCCCGTTTAGTTCGCTGATTCGAATTTTTAATTCGAGTTGAGATGTGATTTTATGTGAGAGCTTTTTACTGTAGCAAAAAAGTTAGATGTGATTATTTGTGAGAGCTTTTTACTGTAACAAAACTCGAATTAGTGAAATGAACGGGGCCATAATTCACTTCACAAAGCCTTCTCCGCCCGCAGACCGTACGAAATGACCAATGGAGATTAATAATAAAAGTTTTAAAGTGATAATGTCAACTGATACCTGTCAAATACGATCAAATAGATCAAATAATATAGTCCGACAATTATGTAAGCCCTGTATATTCTATTGAAGGAACAAGCTGATCTTGTAGATAAGATTGTGACTCGGACAAAATTGCAAATTAATCGGCTTACCACACCTGAGATTGAGAATGAAAATTAAGAACTCAACCCGGTCCCTTAATTAATGAGGTTTATATGTTATTACGCCAGGTAATCATATACATATTTAAACATGTGTGATTATGTGTGTATAAAACGGTCTTTTTTAAACAGCTACCATAGCCATAGGCTGTAACGGTGTGGCTACTAATAATAATATTAACCGGATCTTTTGAGACATTAAGAAATACTAACGTCACTTTATATATGTGGACTCTACTAATATGATATATTATTATTATTTAAATAAAAAATAAAATAGTAGAATCCACGTGTCAAATAATAAATGTAGAAAGTGACAAAAAAATGACAAAAATTGATAGCTCGTTTTTATTACTTACCAATCTTGGCTATTTTTGTTGGTTCTTGGTGTTTTTAGTGTGTTTTATCTTACTTTTGTAAGTTTGAGTTAAAATGAATAAAAAGGTCTTCAAAAGTGTGGATGGGAGCCAAATCAAACCATGAAACCACTGCAGCGAAATGGAACTCGCGTTACAGCACAATCAACAGAAAAGCAGCTCTTAGATGCTGCCGCAAGCGCTGCAGCGCCATTTTAAAAACTGAAGACCCGCTACAGCGGGAAAAACATCTGCTGCAGTGGGTAGGCCTGTTTGCTAGGGTACTTTTGGGGTTTTAAAGCGGTATTGCAGCAGGAAATTCATCCGCTGTAGCACCTCCACGCGTTCTGTAGTCATTTAAGGCGTCATTTGCAATGATTTCAAGAGGAGTATAAATAGAAATGAGCTAAGAATCATAAGGGAGACTTTGGAGATAGAGAACTCATACCTATAAAAGGAAAATACAAGGATTCAAGAGCGGGAAGATTGTGGAGCTCGACTGGCATCTAGTTCTTCGTTCTTTCTCCCTCTCTCTCATTTAGCTTTTGGGTTTGTGTTTTTTTTTATTTATTTATTTGAGATTGTATGATGGCTTGGATTCTTGGTTTATCTATGGTTTTTGTTATGGAATTCTTGATGATTACTTCTAGCTAAACTCTTAAGCTAGGGGTTTTGATGTAGTTTTATCATTGGCTATCTTTTGAAGATGCTTGGTGTTTGTGAATGAAATTCCATTTCTATTCATTTGTGTTTCTCTTTGCTTATTGTCTAATTTGATTATCCATTGATTAGAAATTTAGATATGCGAATTTAGTCTTGGGAAAGTCATTTGCATATATTGAGATTTGGGAAACACAACCTAAGTTTATTGAGTTTAGGAGGCCATTATAATTTGGGTAATCACTAAATTAAGTTTGCTTAATTAGTTAGGGGAAAAGGGATATTGCCTAATTGAATTTGCACACTATTGTACTCGGCACTCGGGAGATGGAGTGAAATTACCTTAAAAAGCCTAGATTAATGAATTTAGTGGAACTAGTTAACAACCCAAGTATCAGAATTACATAGCTTGATAGAACGAAACCAAAACCTTAGTTACCTTATCATTGTCAGAGCTCTCTTCGATCCTTTGTCTCCAAATTGTTTTTCTTATTGCTTTATTACTTTGCTTTTCTTGTTTTAATTAGTCTATTTCCTTTAATTCGATTGCCTAGATAAAATTGGGTTAGTATAGTCGTGGTAATTAGTTTAATTTGCAAAAATTCAATCCTTGTGGCATGATATTTGATAAATCTGTCACTTTACTACTTGTTACGATTCATGATCACTTGCGAGCGCACACACTTCAATTGAATCAAAAATAATTTCACAACAGAAATAGTAATGCTAGTATTTCTTTTAGACATTATAATGCTTACTTAGGGTTCAATATATATCTACATATACATTTATTATATATGACTTTAAAATTGGTATATGAAAATAAATAAATAAAACCAACCCGTTAGAATTAGTGTTGGCCCTGTTTTCTCATAATCATTGCTAGAAACTAGATGCAGTTAGGTATACTAGTTTATGCACACGTATCTATACGCATCACAACATACACACACACATGTATAAGTCCTCGCGTACATTTCAAGCGGGTATATATATCTCAATAATCAATATCACCGTCCCCAGCAGAAAACTATTTCTCGTTCAACTCAAGTTTTCGAAAAAAAAGGAAATTATAATTGACCAAGCTGAATACCACAACACAATTAATTCATAATTACAACCTTGCTAGCCTAAGATTAATCCATACATTTAATAAGGACCTATTTCATGCATATATTGTTTACACGAGATCTAATAGTCATCGCCATATCCGTCATGATATGTATGTAACTATTACATATTGCTTGTAATCACATGTAGGAAATCAAGCATATAAATTCATATAGTACTGATCATTTTAATGCCAAGAAAGTACTAAGAAGCGTCAAATTGATCACCCAAATATTGGCAGTAGAATAAATTTTATAGAGAGTGCTCGTTAGTGAGAGTAACATATATACTTAAACATATACACGTACGCCCGGAAGCATAATTTTGTGTGTCCATCACTTATTAATTAACTTTATTAATTAGCTATGCAAATACTAATTTATAGATTATAGTTACTATGATTGAGATCTTGAAAACAAAGTATAGCTAGACTTATTTTATACTGCGATTTCGCTTTGAAGTCGCGTTATAGTAATGTAATATACATAGAGATACGTAACTTATTGGTTAATACTTCAATATATACAAGTTAATTGTTTAATTGATTAAAAAACTGGCCGTCCCCCATTTGATAAAGTAGCCACATGATTCTTTGGGATATAGAATGAGTCTTCCACCCTTTTAACGGGCAGATGCGGCGAAATGGATATTCTCTTTCCATAATTTTATGTTAATGTTAATTAACGATCACTTCTCCTCACAAGTTGAGAATCTCCAAATCAGGCTCTCCGTGGAGGCTTTTACAATGTCAAAGCCTTTCTCTACATCCCAGTACATTATAAATACACCCAAGCTTCTCTCCAACACTTCACAACTAAGTCATTAGTACTTCCTAGTTCCGTAGCTACATTATACATCTTTTTGTTCACCAAAAAAGCCAAAAATGGGCGACAATGAAGGCTTAGGAGAGCCGGGAAGTTCCATGCATGGAGTCACCGGGAGAGAGCAGACCTTCGCCTTCTCGGTGGCCTCTCCGATCGTCCCGACAGACACGACTGCGAAGTTTGCTTTGCCGGTAGACTCGGAACACAAGGCCAAGGTGTTCAAGCTCTTCTCCTTGGCCAACCCCCACATGAGAACCTTCCATCTCTCGTGGATCTCCTTCTTCACCTGCTTCATCTCCACCTTCGCAGCCGCTCCTCTCGTCCCCATCATCCGAGACAACCTCAATCTCAAAAAAGTCGACATCGGAAACGCTGGTGTTGCCTCCGTTTCAGGCAGTATCTTCTCGAGGCTGGTCATGGGCGCAGTCTGCGACCTTTTGGGACCGAGATACGGCTGCGCCTTCCTCATAATGCTGTCGGCTCCGACAGTGTTTTGCATGTCGTTTGTGTCCGACGCCGGAGGGTATCTCGCGGTGCGGTTCATGATAGGTTTTTCGCTGGCGACGTTTGTGTCGTGCCAGTACTGGATGAGCACAATGTTTAACAGTAAGATAATTGGGCTTGCAAATGGAACAGCCGCCGGGTGGGGGAACATGGGAGGTGGGGCCACTCAGCTTCTGATGCCTTTGGTTTATGATATCATTCGTAAGGCCGGTGCGACGCCGTTTAGTGCTTGGAGGATGGCCTTCTTTATTCCTGGTTGGTTTCATATTATTATGGGCATTTTGGTTTTGACTCTTGGTCAGGACTTGCCTGATGGCAACCTCCGTGCTTTGCAGAAGAAAGGTGATGTTGCCAAGGACAAATTCTCCAAGGTAGGATTAAAAGAAAAAAAAAAATCAGTTTGTGTTCTCTTAATAAAATTAATTAATGTAGAAAGAAATCATATGTCGTAAATCTTGCACTGTTTCAGGTAATGTGGTATGCCGTCACCAACTACAGAACGTGGATCTTTGTCCTCCTCTATGGATATTCCATGGGCGTTGAACTTTCCACTGATAATGTCATTGCCGAGTATTTCTATGACAGGTACTTAATTTTGTCTTTTTCTCGGCACCACTTTCCCACCAGCACCTTTGTCTTTAACAATGCTATAGGTCCCATGTTATGGCCCTCGCACCACTATTGGACAGATACTCTGGAAAAATCTGTAATTAACCATGCAATATATGTGAACTTAATTAATTATTGTAATGAATCGATGATAGGTTCAATCTGAATCTACACACCGCCGGCATCATTGCAGCCTCATTCGGAATGGCGAACCTGGTGGCCCGTCCTTTCGGAGGCTACGCCTCAGACGTGGCAGCGATGATAGGTTCAATCTGAATCTACACACCGCCGGCATCATTGCAGCCTCATTCGGAATGGCAAACCTGGTGGCCCGTCCTTTTGGAGGCTACGCCTCAGACGTGGCGGGGAGACACTTCGGCATGAGAGGGAGGCTGTGGACGCTGTGGATCCTGCAGACAGCAGGGGGAGCGTTCTGCATATGGCTGGGACGCGCCAACAGCCTTCCCATCGCGGTGTTCGCAATGATCCTCTTCTCCATCGGAGCCCAAGCCGCCTGCGGAGCCACCTTCGGCATCATCCCCTTCATCTCCCGCCGATCCCTGGGAATCATATCAGGCATGACCGGCGCCGGAGGGAACTTCGGGTCCGGGTTGACGCAGCTGGTGTTCTTCTCGACCTCGAAATTCTCAACGGCGACAGGGCTATCACTGATGGGGGTGATGATCATGGCATGTACTCTGCCAGTGACTCTAGTGCATTTCCCTCAATGGGGAAGTATGTTCCTTCCTCCATCTAAAGACGTAGCAAAGTCAACGGAAGAGTCATACTACGGATCCGAGTGGACTGAGGAAGAGAAACAGAAGGGTTTGCACCACAACAGCATCAAGTTCGCTGAGAATTCCCGATCGGAGCGTGGCCGGCGCGTGGCATCTGCTCCAACCCCACCGAACACTACTCCTTCCCATGTTTGAAGATTACAATATTGCCCCCACACAACTCGTATATATAAATATATATAAGCGAAGAATTAATGGTGCAATCGGATTAATCCAATAATGATGACCGGAATTGAGAAGGAAAGTACGTATACATTGTATATGCGTTGTACTTTGTCAGATCTGATGATCGGAACACTACTCCTTCCCAAGTTTAAGTTGTACTTTGCATATCACGTGTAATAAAATTAGTGGTGATAATAACAGTTAATTAGGTTACTTTTTTTCTCTAATTAATGGCTGGTGGATAACATTTGAGATTATTGAGTGGGCAACACCCCACAGGTGGAGCTTATAGCCACCATTGTACTCTGTGAGATCTGATGATACCAGTACGGACTAAGGCACACGGCTGTAACTTTCAAACACTTTAGAAATAACAGTTCGAATAACATGTTGTGTGCATATTAATTATATCATTTCGACTTCTTGATCAATTCAACACGCATTAACGCAAAGAAAGATGTTATAAATTTTATATAACAAAATTTTTTAAAAACATGGAGAGTTGGAGAGAATTACATAATTTATTTATATACATAATAATTGTCTCCCATCCAGTATATAAAAAATACATGTCTGGTCAGCTCAGTAATTGTAGCCGTCAGATTGAAATTTGGATTGTCAAGATGACGAGTTTTTTTTTTACTGCTTGGGTGGTACACGTGCGGGGCACCTACTTAAGTTTAACTGACAGAAGGCA